>NC_138768.1:771349635-771549635 GCF_965119305.1 Pelophylax lessonae
GGGGACTCTGGTGTAAAAGGGAACTCTGTGTTCCCCAAAGCTCCCCCATACATCTGAGCTTACAGAGACCCTCTTACACTTCCCTTCCTCAGTCCACCACAGTCAAGGGCACAACAAGTCCCACTGCAGAAGGCTACCTGCTTGGACTTGTAATCCTCTCTGTAGGGGAATGAGGAAATACTGCCTGCTATGCTAAGACTTGTAGTGCCCTCTGTTAGGGACTAAGGATTCCTCAGTCCTCAACATTCTAGGGCACTATAAGTCTCAGCATAGTGGGCTGTCATACCTCAGTCCCTCACAGCTCGGGTCAAAAACAACACAGTTAAACATCTAAAGGACAACTCCAAACAAAACTACCAATAATGGACAGAGTCCATATGCTCTATAATGTCAAAGACCCGCTACCACTCACCTTCCACCTCTGGTGCTGTCATTGTGTAGGGCAAAGGGCTCCATCTACACCATGTTTGGCTTTCATGTCAGATAGGCAGGACTTGCTCAGCTCCACTCTCTTCCTTGGCAATTGACTCTGGCGTCATTGTGGATCTTTCCTCCTCTAGAAAACCCCCAGGGGCCCTCTCCTTGTCCCCCAGCCACCCAGGGCCTTCTTCTCCTCCTCCTCCACCAACCATTTTCAGACTCTTCCAACTTCCCTGGGGCTACTCAACCACTTTGCATAGTGGACACAACAAATCTATGACCAGCCTGCAAAATATCAAGTCTGGGCCTGGTTACCTGTATGTTCCGGGTCCAGGGCGGAGCTCTCCTCCCAGAGCAACAACTGATGATAGCAGAGTGAGTTGACCGGCCAGTCACTTCCTACTGGTGCAGGTACACACCTACCGATTCCTCCACATCTTAGGATAACATGATCAGACGGCCAATCCCCAGGCAGAGAAGGAGGAGTAAGTGTCAGCGGACAACAGACACCTGGCAGACGCAGTGAAGGGACTGCAGCACACTGCTGCAACTTTTTGATCCGAGGATTGAAAGCAATCTTTTACTTGGGAGATTTCCCTGACTGCGCCCTTCGAAATGTTGGTGCTCCGCCACTGGCCGCAAGGCCCCTGTAGGTGCGAGGCCTTAGGCGCCCGCTTAATTTGCATGGTGCCCTCCTGTTTTAAAACATGGTCAATGCATCTCATTGGTGTAAGTGCACTTCTATGTTCTGAATTGTAGGGGCATTGAGTATGGTGCTAGCATGATGAGAGGTTACTGCCTATTTGTGTCCATAAATAATATATAATGTTTTTCTTTTATTTTAGAAACCAGTGATCAGGATGTGGAGGCTCAGCCTTCTCAGGCCCCCTGTAAGTAATGTGGATGTGCTGGTGTGTTGTGTATTAGGTCGAACTTGGAGGAATGATTGTTTGTTTTGTTTTCTTTTGTGGTTGATGTAACTTCAGCAAGAGAGGAGCCTCAGGCAGGGCCAAGTCGCCTGGATCCGGGCCAGGAACAAACTGTTGGCCAAGAAGAGGCCAATTGGTCCGACTCGGATGAGGACCTGGGCTCTCCTCAAAGGGGAAGTAAGTATTCTACATGTGTTTGTGTGTTCAATGTGTCCTGGTAAATATAAGGGCTGTAATATATATATTTTGACATTGGGGATTTGTAGCAGCTGACATTGAGGATGTTTGTTGTGGAGGACTGGGGAAGAGGGGCCACTGCTTACCCAGTCCACTGTAACTACTACCTTCAATGTTTCCAGACTACTTTCTGTGTGCCTTTATCAAATAGCTTTTGTTCAAGGATTGTATTTGTGTCTTTGTGTTTCTAGGAGATACAACGCCATCCCCCCATGAAGGGACACCATCCCCCCATGTAGGGTCTCCCCCATCCTCCCCCACTCCAGGCTCCCCTGAACTAGTCTGTAAGTACCTAAAATTAGATTCTCACATGAATTGTGTGTGCTAGGATGATGTGTATCTAGGATAATCTAAGTTGGAGTCAAAGCAAGTGTAGTTTTGCTATATGTGACAGGAAGGTTGGTCATGAAACACTCTTGCTTAACCTTCATGTTTGAAAGGTGGTTTTGGGGAGCTTTACAGGACATGTTATCTTTTGTAAGTTATCTCAAGCCACCCTATTCTAAATTGGTGTTAGTTTCTCTACATTGGAAATGGTGTGCTTTGTACTTGTAAATTTTTAGGGGACATTGTAATTTAATCATGTCCTGATTTAGTCAACACTGAAAATGTGTGTTTGTCAATCTTTCATAAATACTCTTCCTCGGTAATGTACCACATTCCAGTTCACAATTTGTGTTCTTTTTGTGCAGTTTCTCCAGAGCCAGCCACGCCATCCACTTCAGGGGCCCCAAAAAAACCTGATGATGGTAAGTTGTGTGCTTTTCCAGTAATGTGTCTACTTAGTAAGTGGAGAAATGCTAACTGTGTATGTCCCCGCTCAGGCTTCAAGTTGTTCTAAAGGCAGCGGGTTCTTTATGTGAATGCATTCTATGCATTAGTATTCCAAGTGATAGGTGTGCATATTCCCCCTAAGACTTACTGGGACCATTTTTTACGGTCCAAATTTTTGCACTAATACTTGTCTGGAACAGACTCCCCCTCCTCCTTAACTGAGGTGACAGCATGCCAATATTGCCTCCTGATGCTGTCACTCCTAATCATTGAGACCATTGGAAGGGAGGGGGGCAAGGCTGGCTCACAGCCTAGTGCCTGAACAGGCACAGGGTGCTTGGCTTCATCTCATGTGCCTCCATAGCAAGCTGCCTGCTGTGGGGTCAAACAACAGGAGGGAGGTGCCTAGAGGTGTGTACAGGGGCCATGTAAAAAGGAGGATTGTTATTTCTCTTGTCCCCAAAAACCTAGAGTGTAAGTCTAACCTGATTAGTTTTCCGCAGCCCTCCCAAAATGATATGTTTCCAACACTTAGAACAGGCAGGGCTGAGGCACCAAAAACATCAGAAAAACACAATCAGCACAAAAGCAGGGAGTACGTATCCTTAACGCTACAAGCTTCACCCAGAAGAATGACGCTTGCACTGTACAAATCTGCATCACCACCATATCAATGTCTAAATAAAACTTTCAGGGAAATGTGGAGGGGTAATGAGTGGGTGTTAGAGCGTTTTCATGACTGCGTAACCTACAGTTAGCGTGAGTCCATTTGTTGATAAACTTTTTCTTCTCTCTTAACACAGCTGGGATGGCGGAAAGGAGATCAGGGGAGCAGACACATCTGCTCCGTCCAGAACTGGCCCTCAAAATTCCTAAGGGTGAGTCTCTACTATGTGTCAGGTTCAATCTATAGACAGTAAGAGGGAGAGAGAACGCTCCACAGATTCCAATGGTGATAGAGATAAATGTGTGCACATGTATCGTGTTGACCAATTGAACCCAAAACACCTTACATTCTTCAAAATGATTGCTTGTGTTTACATGCAGAAAAGCATTTTACTTAGCTTTGGTGGAACTGCTACTAACATTCCAAGCCATCTTATGTAACCTTTTGAACAATTTGCTGTGAAAGTTTGAGTTTAAGGTTTACAACAGCAATTTAGCATATTTGCTTCAGAGTGTTGATAAAAGCCAACCAATAGACTCCTAAGCATATTTGTTGAGGCACATTAATTACAATCCTTGTTTGGATCATTTTGCCTAAAACTAATTGTCGTGTTTTTTTCTACCCAGGGCACACCCACCTCACCTACGAGGTCCTCCTGGATTATATGAGGTGGTGCGGAGACCGAATTCTCTATTTGGAACACCTTTGTGGCGTGGATCCAGACCCTAAGGAGCCATTCGTTAGGAATGTCACACCTTTAAAAAGATCCTAGTATTTTTTTTTTTGTTGTTTGTTTACTTATGTTGCACGTTGCAACACAAAGAAATGTCACATTTGTAATTGTTGCCCATTATAAACAAAAATCTAACAAAAAAATCAAAAACAGTTTAAAAAAAAACCCTTTTTTTGGGAACCAAAAAAACAAAAAAAAACAAAAAAAGCCTTGTTTTTGGCAACCAAAAAAAATATAAAAATTTAAAAAAAACCCTTTTTTTGGGAACCAAAAAAACCAAAAAAAACAAAAAAAGCCTTGTTTTTGGCAACCAAAAAAAATATAAAAATTTAAAAAAAACCCTTTTTTTGGGACCCAAAAAAACAAAAAAAACAAAAAAAGCCTTGTTTTTGGCAACCAAAAAAAATATAAAAATTTAAAAAAAACCCTTTTTTTGGGAACCAAAAAAACCAAAAAAAACAAAAAAAGCCTTGTTTTTGGCAACCAAAAAAAATATAAAAATTAAAAAAAAACCCTTTTTTTGGGACCCAAAAAAACAAAAAAAACAAAAAAAGCCTTGTTTTTGGCAACCAAAAAAAATATAAAAATTTTAAAAAAACCCTTTTTTTGGGAACCAAAAAAACCAAAAAAAACAAAAAAAGCCTTGTTTTTGGCAACCAAAAAAAATATAAAAATTTTAAAAAAACCCTTTTTTTGGGACCCAAAAAAAAAAAAACAAAAAAAAAGCCTTGTTTTTGGCAACCAAAAAAAATATAAAAATTTATAAAAAACCCTTTTTTTGGGAACCAAAAAAACCAAAAAAAACAAAAAAAGCCTTGTTTTTGGCAACCAAAAAAAAAATGTTTACAAAAAAGCCTTGTTGTTTTTGGTAACAAACTAAACCAAAAATGTTTACAAAAAAGCCTTGTTGTTTTTGGTAACAAACTAAACCACAAATGTTTACAAAAAAGCCTTGTTGTTTTTATGGCAACGGACAAAACCACAAATGTTTACAAAAAAGCCTTGTTGTTTTTATGGCAACGGACAAAACCACAAATGTTTACAAATAAGCCTTGTTGTTTTTATGGCAACCGACAAAACCAAAAATGTTTACAAAAAAGCCTTGTTGTTTTTATGGCAACGGACAAAACCACAAATGTTTACAAATAAGCCTTGTTGTTTTTATGGCAACGGAAAAAACCACAAATGTTTACAAAAAAGCCTTGTTGTTTTTATGGCAACGGACAAAACCACAAATGTTTACAAATAAGCCTTGTTGTTTTTATGGCAACCGACAAAACCAAAAATGTTTACAAAAAAGCCTTGTTGTTTTTGGTAACAAACTAAACCAAAAATGTTTACAAATAAGCCTTGTTGTTTTTATGGCAACGGAAAAAACCACAAATGTTTACAAATAAGCCTTGTTGTTTTTATGGCAACCGACAAAACCAAAAATGTTTACAAATAAGCCTTGTTGTTTTTATGGCAACGGAAAAAACCAAAAATGTTTACAAAAAAGAATTGTTTTTGTGAAAACCTTCCAAAAAATGATGTCAAAACATAAAAAATGTTTAAAATGTTTATCTAAATTAAATTTAAGTATGTTGCTCTTTGCAACACAAATGTTACATTGGCAATTTAGTTCATTCTATTATATATTGTAATATATTTTTTGTACGCTACAGTTGGTAGACACCCACATGTGTTATTAAAACATTTATTTTATTACCCAAGTTTTCTTTTTGGTGTACACATCGAATGTCTTTTGTGTTGTATTTGTTTACTTGAGTGGTGTGGTCTGTAATTGTTAGTATGTTGGCTTTGGTTTATGTTAGCCTTGAGACTTGTTTTGAAGCTACATTTGAAGGGAGACCTTTTCTTGGGTCGTTATGTGAACATTGAGTTATCTAAATTTACATGAAATCATATGTTTGGAGATAGAGAAGCACGTGTGTATAAATGCCTACATTAACCAGGGCCATTACTTGGCCACCAACACTCCTAAAAAACCAAAGAGCAAACACAAACTAATCATTTTGCATAAAATTTTATTTCATCCCCAAAAGAAGCACTATAATAAATCATATTGTGCCACCCTCAAATTAAAAAAAAAAATGGCCCAAAAAATTGGCCAATGTAAATCATTAACAAAACTAAACCAAATTAAACAAAAAAACAAAAAATCAAGTTGGTGGTCGTGCCTGAAGCAGTGTGGTGAGCATTGTTAAGTTTCCTGCCATCAAATGGTGTGCCAAGAGTTCCATCTGGTCTGGGGTTAACTGTAGAGTTGTGCTCAAGTGGCCCATTAGGATCATATCTTCTGTCTGAGGCTGCTGATGATGCAGGGTGTTGAACGTTGGAAATGTCCCAGACAGAAGATGTTCGGCCAATAGTGTCATCTGCTCTGGGGTCAGCCTAAGCATTTGGGCAACGTGTGCCATTACCATGAGATGGGATCGTTGCTGCTCCAAGGCTATTTGATGCTGCTGGTGGTGCAAGGGTTGTGAAGATGTGTGGGGAGTGGTGGTTGATTGTTTGTTGTGGTCCACGGTGCGGGGGCAAACGACATGTCGCATTGGTGACAAAAAAGAAGAACGGCCTGGGGAGGAGTGAAGTGATAAAGGTGTGGAGGGAATGTAGTCAGGTGGAAGGGGTACTGTGGAACCAGTGCACATTGAGGTTGTGCAGGAGGATTGCTCATTGAGGGGTGTGGGAGTCCGAACGGAGTGTGAAGTGCTAGGAGTGGCTACAGGAGGAATTGTCCCATCCCCAGCTGCCTGACAAGTGGCCAACACTGGCATTACCCTCCCACTACCACAACCTGCAGTGGCAGGTGAGTGAGATGTTTGGGAGGGCTCTGCCAATGGGGCATCTTCAGATCCAAACAGGCATTGGCGTGTGGCCAGCACCTGAGTGTCAACACTTTGCCGATCCCGTTGATGCTGGTCTGCTAAACTTACCAAGCTGTTACGCATATCCTGTTGAACCTGTAACATATCCTGGTGAACCTGTACCATTGTTGCTACAGATTCCTGTATGAGCCCGAGCAGACGTACTGCCTCAGTAGATTGCTGAGTACGCCTCCTTAACTCATTTTGGACCTGATACTCATCAAGCAGCCTCTCGGCTACATCCAGCATAGATGGACGAAGTTGGGTAGGTGACAATCCCTCTGCATCTAAGGCTACCTGAAAGCAGAAGAAATAGACCAAATCATTATCAAACATCATGACTAAATATTTCAGATTAGTTTGACAACTTAACACCCCAAGCAGAACGTTGAAAAGTTTGATGTGCTTCTAATGAGTACTTGTTCATTGTAAGATTATCCAAGCTAGCAACACTTCTGATAATGGGTACATATTATATTGGTGTGACTAATATGACAAAGGCAAAAAAGATTCAACATGAAGGTGTTCCCAATTAACCCTGGTGTGGTAGGTTGTTTATGCTTTTGGTAAATCTGTTACTACACCAATGACTTTATACATCTACGTATGTTGTCTAAAATCTTGCCATCAATCGGCTACAGGACAACCCAACCAAACGATACCCATGAATTTGGACCTGGAAAATCAAAGACGGGCCGGACTTTAAAGATCCTGGATGTTTTTGGAACATTAGTGGCACACCAAATTATAACATAATTCCCTGATGTTCAAGATAGAACTCTTGTTGTGCTGGTGCATCGTCAGAATGTCATAGCACTAATTTAACACACACAATGTAAGCCACATCTAGTCCAAAATCAATGCTACCATTGAAATGTTACATGTGCACCTTGTTCCCTTATATCACATACCACAGCACTGGATGCAGAATCGTCGCCAGCTCCTGATCCAACTCCAGCTGCAACGTCAAGAGGGGCCTGATGTTCTTTTAAAAACAAAAAAAAAAAAACATGTTTAGTACATAACCTTAGTCAGTAATGATTATGGCCAGATTGCCCTCCTAGCTTCATGAATGAAGCATTGAGGCCAAACATTCAAAAGTGCTTTCCTGGGCTCATAGGACACTTGCTAAACCCTCCCAAAGGTTAAGAAGGCTTGGTCTGCCTACTAATGACGGCACCCATTAATGCTGTCAACTGTGTTTTGCAGGGTAAACATCTAAAAGGCAACACTCTTTCCTAAGAAAAAACATGTGTGTTAATGGGGTTAATAAGATTCAAAAAAACATTATTTGACTAGACATACCAACACCTTCCTCCAGGCCTAGCTGCACTGGGTGTGTTCCCTGCTGCGGATCTTCTGTAAAGGACATAGCAATATGAGCTATCTTGGCAAAAAAAAAACATCTACATTGTTTGGCACAGTATGATATTGGACCTACCAGGAGGAGGGTCAGCACTGATGTCAACACCTGTGAGTCCGTCTGGTTCGCCAAGCTGCATGGGCTGTGGAGGGGCTGAGATCCGTGCTACAGATGAACAAATTGCAGGTTGGGGAAAACAAAAAAAGGACAATTGGAAGGGCAAGTATCACATTCTCTTAATGTCACACATAGGATAGTAGTTAATCTTTTCCAAACAACTCACACAATTGACATCCAAGATAATATCCTACCTCGGTGCAAAGCATCCGAATCTAAGTCCTCTCTGGGAAAGATGGTATCGGGTCCTATGATGTACAAGAAAGGTAATTGATAATCCCAGAGAGAACTTCGTGCACGTTCATCCAGCCGACCTTGACGGTCATAAAGACCCTCCGCAGCCCATGCAATTAGCTTCTTCCGAACGGACCCACAGATGTCGTTGACCTTCTTCCGCACACTGTCACGGTGGCGAGGTGCTTCACCCAGTGCATTTACAGCATCCCGGATTTCATCCCACAATCTGTTCTTCTCTGTTACTGAGTAAGACGCGGCCCTGGTCCCATGTATCGCCTGATATCTGGCCATATAGGCGTGGACCAGGGCACAGCACTGATTGTGGGTGAAACGGGGAAGCCGGGGTAATGTGGACAAGCTGACTCTGGTGGACGGACCCGCTCCAGGACTACTGTCAGAAGAGCCAGCTTGTCCACTTGGTGTGTTAACACCTCCCCCGGCTTCCTCCTCCGGGATGGGGATGGTGGACTCCCTCATGGATACAGCTGGAGCCTCCCTCACACCAGAGCCAGACGATCTGCCCACCCTGCCCCCCCTGCCCCCCCTGCCCCCCCTGGCCCCCCTGGCCCCCCTGGCCACCCTGCCCCTTCTCATCCTTCCAGTGGGTGGGGCCATGGGAGCACGAGGTGGGCAGAGAATCTGGCTGTCCAGCAGCAGCAAAGAGCCCCAAACTCCTAAATCTGAAATGACAAAAGAGAAAACAGAAAAAACAGGATTTGCAGATTGCTCTTCATATACAGTATAATTAGTGAACAGTTACAGAACACACTTACCTAATGGCACAAACAGACTTGGTCGTGGTGGTGGTGGTAGTAGTGGGCAAAGAGCAGAAGAGGCTGCAAAGAAAAGGAAAAAAAAAAACACATAAGAAAACGCATATGGGTACAAATCACACGAGGCCCTCCAAACACTTACCTAATGGCACAAACACGGTGGTGGTGGTGGTGGTGGCAAAAAAAGCAGAAGAGGTTGCACAGAAATGTAAAAAAAAAAACACATAAGAAAACGCATAGGGGTACAAATCACACGAGGCCCTCCAAACACTTACCTAATGGCACAAACACAGTGGTGGTGGTGGTGGTGGTGGTGGTGGCAAAGAGCAGAAGAGGCTGCAAAGAAATGTAAAAAAAAAACACATAAGAAAACGCATAGGGGTACAAATCACACGAGGCCCTCCAAACACTTACCTAATGGCACAAACACAGTGGTGGTGGTGGTGGTGGTGGTGGCAAAGAGCAGAAGAGGCTGCAAAGAAATGGAAAAAAAAAACACATAAGAAAACTCATAGGGGTACAAATCACACGAGGCCCTCCAAACACTTACCTAATGGCACAAACACAGTGGTGGTGGTGGTGGTGGTGGTGGTGGTGGTGGTGGCAAAGAGCAGAAGAGGCTGCAAAGAAATGTAAAAAAAAAACACATAAGAAAACGCATAGGGGTACAAATCACACGAGGCCCTCCAAACACTTACCTAATGGCACAAACACAGTGGTGGTGGTGGTGGTGGTGGTGGTGGTGGTGGTGGCAAAGAGCAGAAGAGGCTGCAAAGAAATGGAAAAAAAAAACACATAAGAAAACTCATAGGGGTACAAATCACACGAGGCCCTCCAAACACTTACCTAATGGCACAAACACAGTGGTGGTGGTGGTGGTGGTGGTGGTGGTGGTGGTGGCAAAGAGCAGAAGAGGCTGCAAAGAAATGGAAAAAAAAAACACATAAGAAAACTCATAGGGGTACAAATCACACGAGGCCCTCCAAACACTTACCTAATGGCACAAACACAGTGGTGGTGGTGGTGGTGGTGGTGGTGGTGGTGGTGGCAAAGAGCAGAAGAGGCTGCAAAGAAATGGAAAAAAAAAACACATAAGAAAACTCATAGGGGTACAAATCACACGAGGCCCTCCAAACACTTACCTAATGGCACAAACACAGTGGTGGTGGTGGTGGTGGTGGTGGTGGTGGTGGCAAAGAGCAGAAGAGGCTGCAAAGAAATGTAAAAAAAAAACACATAAGAAAACGCATAGGGGTACAAATCACACGAGGCCCTCCAAACACTTACCTAATGGCACAAACACAGTGGTGGTGGTGGTGGTGGTGGTGGTGGTGGTGGTGGTGGTGGTGGTGGCAAAGAGCAGAAGAGGCTGCAAAGAAATGGAAAAAAAAAACACATAAGAAAACTCATAGGGGTACAAATCACACGAGGCCCTCCAAACACTTACCTAATGGCACAAACACAGTGGTGGTGGTGGTGGTGGTGGTGGTGGTGGTGGTGGCAAAGAGCAGAAGAGGCTGCAAAGAAATGTAAAAAAAAAACACATAAGAAAACGCATAGGGGTACAAATCACACGAGGCCCTCCAAACACTTACCTAATGGCACAAACACAGTGGTGGTGGTGGTGGTGGTGGTGGTGGTGGTGGTGGTGGCAAAGAGCAGAAGAGGCTGCAAAGAAATGGAAAAAAAAAACACATAAGAAAACTCATAGGGGTACAAATCACACGAGGCCCTCCAAACACTTACCTAATGGCACAAACACAGTGGTGGTGGTGGTGGTGGTGGTGGTGGTGGTGGTGGCAAAGAGCAGAAGAGGCTGCAAAGAAATGGAAAAAAAAAACACATAAGAAAACTCATAGGGGTACAAATCACACGAGGCCCTCCAAACACTTACCTAATGGCACAAACACAGTGGTGGTGGTGGTGGTGGTGGTGGTGGTGGTGGTGGCAAAGAGCAGAAGAGGCTGCAAAGAAATGGAAAAAAAAAACACATAAGAAAACTCATAGGGGTACAAATCACACGAGGCCCTCCAAACACTTACCTAATGGCACAAACACAGTGGTGGTGGTGGTGGTGGTGGTGGTGGTGGTGGCAAAGAGCAGAAGAGGCTGCAAAGAAATGTAAAAAAAAAACACATAAGAAAACGCATAGGGGTACAAATCACACGAGGCCCTCCAAACACTTACCTAATGGCACAAACACAGTGGTGGTGGTGGTGGTGGTGGTGGTGGTGGTGGTGGTGGTGGTGGTGGCAAAGAGCAGAAGAGGCTGCAAAGAAATGGAAAAAAAAAACACATAAGAAAACTCATAGGGGTACAAATCACACGAGGCCCTCCAAACACTTACCTAATGGCACAAACACAGTGGTGGTGGTGGTGGTGGTGGTGGCAAAGAGCAGAAGAGGCTGCAAAGAAATGGAAAAAAAAAACACATAAGAAAACGCATAGGGGTACAAATCACACGAGGCCCTCCAAACACTTACCTAATGGCACAAACACAGTGGTGGTGGTGGTGGTGGTGGTGGCAAAGAGCAGAAGAGGCTGCAAAGAAATGGAAAAAAAAAACACATAAGAAAACGCATAGGGGTACAAATCACACGAGGCCCTCCAAACACTTACCTAATGGCACAAACACAGTGGTGGTGGTGGTGGTGGTGGTGGTGGTGGTGGTGGTGGCAAAGAGCAGAAGAGGCTGCAAAGAAATGGAAAAAAAAAACACATAAGAAAACTCATAGGGGTACAAATCACACGAGGCCCTCCAAACACTTACCTAATGGCACAAACACAGTGGTGGTGGTGGTGGTGGTGGTGGTGGTGGCAAAGAGCAGAAGAGGCTGCAAAGAAATGTAAAAAAAAAACACATAAGAAAACGCATAGGGGTACAAATCACACGAGGCCCTCCAAACACTTACCTAATGGCACAAACACAGTGGTGGTGGTGGTGGTGGTGTAATCCTTTATAGGCAAAAGGAGGCTGCAAACATTAAACATACATGAGAAATCGCATGACCTACATACGTGCACATAATAAATTACAGTTATCAGGAAAGCAAAAATGGTGTCTTTGGAAGCTGGGAAGGTAAGGGGGCAGGTTTAGATGCCAAATCTAGACTGCACACCTTTAACAAACATGAGAAAACACATGTCCAAACCACATGCACATGGGGCCAACTGCCAATGATTAAAAGACACTTGAGGGGTTCCCAAGCTATTGTGGGTTGGAGGGGATTCACCATAGACAACTTAAGCACACCCAAGATAAGTACAAATTGTCTCCTTCCTTTTTTTTGGGAGAGAGAGATACAATTGTCTTACCTCCAGATAATGTAGGTTGTGGGTCACAGGGTCTTGCTAGCACATAAGAAACATCGATCTATAACATCCAGCAGCCATATTGGCCATGTGCTCCTTTTATAGCTGGCTCACAGGTGTGATAATTAGCGGCCGTTTCTATATATATCTGCGCATTCGCGAATTTGCGCGTTCAAAATGGAGGACGATATCCCAGACGCATTAGATGGTGCAATGCTGGCATTTATTGGTGCCTTGTTTGAGGAGGCCCTGGCACAGGAGGCAGCAGAAGGTGGGGAAGCTGCAGCAGCAGCAGCAGCAGCACCTCCAGCAGCAGCACCTCCAGTCCGTGTGCCCTTACCTCGCCAGCCACGCATTTTTGCTCCAAGGATCTATTTGGACAAGCTGCGGGATTCTGATGTCAGGAGGAAGTTCCGGCTCGAGCGAGGAACTATTCTACACCTCTACCAGCTCATAGCAGAGAAAATTGACCCGGACACACAGCGCGGCCATGCGGTGCCCGGCATGGCCAGATTGCTGGCCACTTTGTATATTTTAGGGCGTGGCAGCTTCCAAGCCACTTCGGGAAGTATCATGGGCATTAGCCAGCCCACAGTTTCAAGGGTGTTCATGTTGGTCATTAATGCCATAGTGGATATAGTGCCCAATTTTATCCACTGGCCACAGAATGAAAATGAGTGGAATGAAGTCAAGTTGGGTTTCTACCGGCGGGCACACATGCCGCAAATCCTAGGGGCAATCGATGGCACCCACATAGCCATTAGGCCCCCAAGGAGCCACGAAAGTGAATACCGGAACCGCAAGCAGTACCACTCTGTGAACGTCCAATTAGTGTGTGACGCCAAACAGCGCATCATGAGTGTCAACACTGGTCACCCAGGGTCGTGCCATGATTCCAGTATGTTAAGAACAAGTACTCTGTACGAGGTGTTTGAAAGTGGACAAATGCCCGAAGGGTGGCTTATTGGTAAAGTATTTTGTCTTAACAACATAAACTGTAAGATTACATAGACATAGGAATAAGCTACATCGGTGTACACCCTGATTTAAGCAAAGCCTACCTAAAATGGATGTGTTAGGAGTTGTCAGGCTGTTCACACACAACCAGATCAGCAGCTTAGCAGCTCACAAAAGAAAGATTTGCAAAGTTGTCTTTGAGTCCAATGAAGGTGGTTAACCAATGTGTAAATGGTGTCCTCTAGCCACCCAAAGAAAACCTACAAATGATTCCAATGGTATTGCCATATCCCCAAAGTACTTTGCATAAGTGAGTCAATATTGGTTTTCTCACTCTAGTTGCAGATATATTCCAGAAGTAAGACCTAGGCTAATGTAATAGGAACAAAATAGGGGCCAAGTTGGAACTTGCAAGAGAAACCCACCACTTTGTGTGTCCTTTTTCCCATTTGTATTAGTGATTTAGGCAGTTAGACAGAGTTGAGATGTTTCATATGATTTTTTGCAAACAGACGAGCAGGTTGTTTAGTAAAATGCCTAATTGTCTCCCATTTTGAGGAGTCATCTAAAGTCACATGATAGGAAGAACTAATGTATATTTTTCTTATTTTTCAGGGGATGCTGGTTACCCGCAGCTGACGTGGCTGATGGCTCCAATCAGGTACCCCCAGGGCCCAGCAGAGAGGAATTACAACAGGGCCTTGCGGAGAAGCCGGAGTATCATTGAGTTGACCATAGGTCTTCTCAAGTCCCGGTTTCTCTGCTTGGCCCGGCCTGGGGGTGAACTCCTGTACTCTCCTACAAAGGCTTCCAAGATCATCCTGGCGTGCTGCGTGTTGCACAACATGTGCGTTGCCCGGGATGATTCTTGGGAGCTGACGGAGGAGAGGGAGCCAGAGGTCCGTCAGCCGGCGGCCCCCAGGCGGCGGAGCACCGCTGCCGGTATGGCCACCCGGAATACCCTGGTTGCTAGCCACTTTACATGTAAGTACTGTAACCGGTCAAGATAGGGCATGTGTATTAATTAGCTAGTTAGCAGAGGTGCCACTCACAGGGAGACAGAGGGTGATTATCATCTGCCAATGACACTTGCCATTGTAGATAAAGTGTAGTCAACATTGGTAAAATTGTGTTACTTGAGCAAAAACATGCACCTCTAACCATAAACATGTTGGTATTGTGAATAGTGTAAAGGGCTGAGAAGAGCTGGCAGGTGTTTATTTGTGTCTATGCCACCTGTGTAGTTATTGATAACATGAACGGCTGCTTGGTATCTTATGGTGTTGTAATTTTCCAGAACATCAACATCTTGGAATCATGGCACGTACCATGGGAAGCCTGTGGTGATGGGCTGTCTGGCGTCACAGGTGTGTATTCAAATGTTTACATTAATGATTTCTGGTTTGTGTAAGTTGGCATAAAATGTGTTATTTCACTCGTGATGTCGAAATTAAATGAAGTTCAGAATGAAGCAAACAGGCATTAAGATGTGATTTTCATAATGAAATGTCTTATCCTTTGTTTTATTTTTCCAGGAGTGGTACTGCTTGCGGGTGTAGGTGGTAGAAACCCACCTTGATGGACTCCACTCATTTTCTTTTGTGGTCAGTGGATATTTGGTAAGGCACATGGCCAATGACCAACATGAACACCCTGGAACTTCGAAAGTGGCTTGGAAGCTGCCCAGCAACCTTGCCATGCCTGTCCCCTATGAGCTGGTAGAGGTGCAGAATGGATTCTGAACTCTGCCGGAAGTTGTGGAAGACATCAGAATCCCGTAGCCATGGAGCAAAGATCGTGGTCTGGCGCTGTAAAGGCACACGGACTGGAGAGTGACAATATTCTTTTGCTGCATCCCTCCTTCTGCTGTCATTCTCAAATAAATAAATACATTAGAATTGAACATGTGTTTTTTTGTTTTGTGTGGGTGCCTACAGACAAAAGGGCCATCCACACTGTAAGATTTAGAGAAGACTTTATCCTTCCGATTGACATTTTCTATGTAGTGCAAGGGCCTGCCTGATTGCATCCAAATTGAAAGTGTTGAGGTTTGAGCTTCTATTATATGGTTTGGTTAAGTCTACAGGAAAAAGTCTAGACAAATTGTTAGTGTATGGCCCATTAAGCTGCCAAGGCCGGAGTTTTGCACTTTGCATGCTGCTTGTACTGGTGATGTGAGGGGTTGTAATGTAGAGTAGGGATGTGACAGTGTTGTGTTGAGGTGTGAGGCAAATGTAGTGTTGGACTATGAGGGCCTGTGTTGTTGAAATATGGAGAGAGTCCAATATCAGACACCTATGTTTATTGGTCAAGAAATTGTAAGAACCATGGTAAATATGTAAAGAATTGCATCTCGATAAAACTAGGACCACACTCATAAAATCAAAATTGTGTTGTTTCCATTGATGTGCTTGAAATTTGGGTAGGACACCCCCCTCCCCCCCCAAATTCAAGATAGTTTAAAAAAACTGTTTAAAAAAATGAGAGTGAAAAGAGATCCCAAGTGTAGTGATGTGATTTGAACCCATGACGTTGTGAACTGCAGTGAAGTTGCAAAGCACTTAGCTATTGTGCAGAATAAAGCTGTATGGTGGAAAAAATGGAGTGTGTTAAGGCTAAAAAGCACATATAGCTAAAGAACTAAACATTGTATGGAATGTGGGAAGAAGACCATGGTAAAATTGTGAGGTTTCATCTTGCCCTGAAGTAGGGTAGGGGTTTGGTCACTTGCCTTTGGTACTTTCCTTCATAAGATCGATTCGACACACAGACAAGATCAAAAAAACACTTAAAATGGTGTAAGCTTGCAAGCGCTTCTGAGTGTAACATTATTTAGCAATATATATGATGTAATCCGTTACATTTTAGCAATATAAACAAAAAAAGAAAATAAAAAAAGTAGGTGGAGATGGTAAGCCTCGAACCTACAGCAGAGGGAGATGAATTACAGACATGTGATGTGTGCACTAATCCACTAGCCCACATCGCTATGTGAAACTGCTATAAGCACGAAGACATAAGTTTGCGAATTGGCGAAGCCGCGATCGTAAGTGAATCCCGCTGACGGCGGAATTCATTATTGCTGTTTTACTCGCCAATTCGCCGCAGCGCCAGTTAATTGATTTGAACGCGGCGAAACTGAAACACGTCATAGAGGTTTGAAGCTGCAGTTTCTTTAAATCCGGCCCATATTCTCCTTTTTAGAACAAGCACAGAGTGACCTTAACGCTTTGAAAAAGGCCCATGAGCCGAAACGCGTCAGCGAATATTGGGGATCTTTTTGGGGGGACCAATGTCCCTTTAAATATCTATTGGAAAACAGCCCCAAAAAATCCTCAAGAACATGTCACCTATGCACCATTGTCACTGATTCTCTCAGAATCAACCTCTTTCTTACTTCCTAACACTTGGGCTCTTTACCCCAAGCACATTACTCACCATTACGTTATTAATAATACCTGGAATCATGTGTTAATAAACTTCTGTTGATTTTTTTATTATTTTTTCTTACCATTATTTGTGTATCAATTTTGTAAATTTATATACATATACCTCTATCTACCTGCCCGCAAAGTCCCACCCACTCTTGGTTTGAGGCACCAGAAAACCCCAATATAATATACATAAATATGTAGAAAACTGTTATATATTATAATTGTTTCATATATTTTGATAAATTCTAACTTTACTGATTTTGATGACTCATCACTGCATGTTTAGTAAGGCTTCAGTAAATAAGCTCTTGTAAGTGGTAAAGCATCATGGTCTTGCCAGGTGTTTAGTCTAGAGGGTCTGGATTGTAAGCTCTCTGTCAATATAAGGTGCAAAGTTTATTTGAAGATAAATAATGCTGCTATATTGCTGTATGCTGAAGCTAGAGCAATGCAATACTGCCATCACTGGTGACTGAATGCTACTACGGCAATTGAAGTCTTGGGTTTAAAAGTAAAATCCAATATATATTAAATAAGATATATTAAATATTATAATGGTGTTACCAGATTTAATCTGTATTCAGATACCTGGTGGATATTAAATGGACATGTAATAGATGAAAGCATGGATACATTTTATGTTGTTTTATAATAGTCTTAAATGGAGAAATCTTTATTTAATATTCAATATTCTGGTCAATCAAGAGGTGTCACCCTATGACATCACCAGTTAAAGAATAAGATGTTCCAACCAATGGGGATCATGTTACTCCCTCTGGGTTTAACTTATGGTAATTTTACTATACCATATAAAAAGAAAAAGCCCAGATGAGACAGGACACACATGACATTTTGCCCAATATACATCACACATACAACATACACGCTACTACAACCATGCATAGACTCATCTACACAGACTCCATTTTGCTCCACCATGTATCTGAAACTTTGAGGGACGCCAAACGAAACTCCTCCCTAATTGGCCACCATCTTGGAAATGCAGCCATCTTAAAGACTCTGGTAACGACCATTCTAAGCTAGCGGCCATTTTAAATATGGTAAATATGCCTTGCTGTTTATTTGATTATAATTCAATATTGTTTATGTACTTCCTTAAATGTTTTACATTTCATGTTCTAGGGTAACGAGAGTACAATCCCAGCCGTATAAACCATATGTAGATTTTTCTCTAAAGAGATGATTTTTGTTTTTATAACATTTTTATTAATATCAGATTTAGCGCATATTGGCGTATTAGTCTCACGTTTTGCATAGCCTATTCTCGCTTCATCTGCAGTGGAGTGACGATCAGGCTGTGCATTGCGCAGACAATTGTGGTCTGTTTATATAGAACATTCATTTATGGTTTATACTATACCTGGAGAAAGTGTAATCTTGCTTTATTTTCACTTTCATTATTGAGCTACAAATTACATTGCATTAATTGTTTGAAGTTTGTATTTTTGTGAAGTTATTTTTTTTGGTGTCATCTCAAGTCTGATCATTTATTGTGATTACATGTCTGGTGAATAAATACTCTTATATATTCCATACTGTAGACTGTTTTCACTAAGATTGGTATATGCTTTTAAAAAGAAATTAATCAATAAAAAGAATTTGCTACATATTGATTTGTGGCAATAAGTGAGATTCTCCTTCCGCACAGATCTTTGCTTATTGACATAAATAGACACTGTTATATTCAGAGCAGTATAAACATTCTGATGTAGTGGAGGTGGCCCAGCGAGATATTATTAATTTCTTACATAATGGAGGCGGCCCAGCAAGATATTATTAATTTATTATTAATTCTGACATCATTTTATCCATGAGAAACTGATGAGAAAATGTTTTCTGTGGTATTAAGCTGCAGCATTTTAAAAAGGAAGTACAACTTTTATGTAATACACAATAGTTTTGGGATTCACAATTGAATTAAACTCATTGAGCTGTTTGAATAGTTCAACATTTTAGAAGGTGCCCACTGTGACATATTGTAAATGTTTGAATTAGACAGCCAAATATCCTTATTTTCCCGGGGAGCTGTGTGGAAGGCAATGAAGTTGATGGTATATAGATGATGGTTGACAAAATGCATAAGACCTGAAAAGTGTTTCAAGGTGATGAAAGTGCTGGTAAATCTAATGATGGAATGATGGTCAGGATGGGACATGTGAAGAGTGAAGAAGGGTTCTACACCTTCCTGCTTAGTTAGACACAAGGATTTTACCTTCTTTCAGTTTGATGCAGAAAATAATCTTTTTTTAGCATATCTACAGTCAGGTCCATAAATATTGGGACATCAACACAATTCAAATCTGTTTGGCTCTATATACCACCACAATTGATTTGAAATGAAACAAACAAGATGTGCTTTAACTGCAGACTTTCAGCTTTAATTTGAGGGTATTTACATCCAAATCAGGTGAAAGGTGTAGGAATTACAACAGTTTGTGTATGTGCCTCCCACTTTTTTTTTAATAATATTTTTTATTGAAGATTCAACAGTGTACAGAGGACAAAAAAATGCACATCAGTAATCACAGAGAAGAAAAAGAAAAAACTCATGGCATACAGAAGTGTCCAACAAGAGGGAGTAAGGGGGGGAGGGGGAGAGGGAGGGAGTGCTGCTCCAAAACAATGAAACCGTAAATGCAACTTATATCAACATCAACATCAATACTCTAAATTCGGCATACTGAACCGCCCATCTCACATGCACCACCGGAGACCAAGAGGTGCAAGAGGATAAGAGTTATGAAGGTGAGCAGGAGGCAGAAGGGGATAGTGCCAGTGGTGGGATTCAGCCGGTTCTCATCGGTTCCACCGAACCTGTTACTAACATTTTACAAGTTCGTGGAACCGGTGGAAGCCGAGAGCAGCAGCAGAGACGGCTCTTTAAATAGGCAGTTGCTAATTAAAGAGCCGTCTCTGGGGGTGGACAGCAAAGCTTCCTGCTCACCTCCGCGCTGGCTGCTCCTTGTCTTGAGTCCCCCCCCCCTTCCTGCTCCACTAAGCAGCACAGTCTCCTCTCCTCCCCAGCCAGAGTCCCGACCTCACTCCCCCTCTCCCTCCCCCCCCCAGTCGGCTCCCGAAGCACACAGCCAGGTGCACTAAGAGAGCCGGAGGACACAGCAGGGATATCTGCAAGGCTAGCCCCCCTCCTCCCCCCTGTCATACACAGGTCGCCCTCGGAGCTGATTGCCCATCCATGCTGCTGCTGGAAGAAGCCCAGGTCGGTGACTGTGGATGAGTGTCCTGCAGCTTGGTAAATGTGAGTGAGCTGACCCCATCCCCCACACACCATCCCATACCCCACACTATCTCCCCTGGGGACAGGGACCCCTTCTAACCTGGGAAAAGGGACCCCTTCTCCCCTGGAGTCAGGGACTCCTTCTCCCTTGGAGACAGGGACCCCTTCTCCCCTGGAGTCAGGGACCCCTTCTTCCCTGGAGACAGGAACCCCTTCTCCCTTGGAGTCAGGGACCCCTTCTCCCTTGGAGTCAGGGACCCCTTCTCCCCTGGAGACAGTGACCCCTTCTCCCCTGGAGACAGTGACCCCTTCTCCCTTGGAGACAGGGACCCCTTCTCCCCTGGAGTCAGGGACCCCTTCTCCCTTGGAGACAGGGACCCCTTCTCCCTTGGAGTCAGGGACCCCTTCTCCCCTGGAGACAGTGACCCCTTCTCCCCTGGAGACAGTGACCCCTTCTCCCTTGGAGACAGGGACCCCTTCTCCCCTGGAGTCAGGGACCCCTTCTCCCTTGGAGACAGGGACCCCTTCTCCCCTGGAGTCAGGGACCCCTTCTCCCTTGGAGTCAGGGACCCCTTCTCCCCTGGAGACAGTGACCCCTTCTCCCCTGGAGACAGTGACCCCTTCTCCCTTGGAGACAGTGACCCCTTCTCCCTTGGAGACAGGGACCCCTTCTCCCCTGGAGTCAGGGACCCCTTCTCCCCTGAAGTCAGGGACCCCTTCTCCCTTGGAGACAGGGACCCCTTCTCCCCTGGAGACAGGGACCCCTTCTCACCTTAAGGCTTCTCCGTGGCCATCTCCCACCAGGAGCTCCTTCCCTACAGGGGGTTCTGGGGGACCTACTGCTGCCCGACGGGGATGATGAGACCCCTGAGGTGAAACTCACACAAATCAATTTTTTTTTTTATCATTTTAGGCCAATTTGTTTTCTGCTAAATCTTTTTGGTTAAAAAAAAAAATCGCAATAAACGTATTTTGATTGGTTTGCGCAAAATTATCACCTCTACTAACTACGGGAAGAATTTATGTCTTTTTTTTTTTACTAGTAATGGCGGCGATCTGCGATTTTTAGCGGGACTGCAACATTTTCGGCGGACAGATCGGACACCTTTACTGAAAGTCGGAACTGGTTACTAAAATTTTTGAATCCCACCACTGGATAGTGCCCCCCCCTATTGTGGCCCCCAAGTGGGAACATAGTCGCCACAGGAGGGAGCACCATCCCGCCCCCGCTCCCTCGATCTCACAAGGGGACCGAATTAACCATATCGAGGGAGGTAATTCCAATATTGCCAGTCTTCCTCAAATTTAGAGAGAGTAAGGGCATTGACTGCCAACGCCCATTCACAAAGGTAGTTCTCATTCACTAACTTAACTACGTCAGTAAAACCCGGGATCTCTAGGGACCTCCAGTTACGGAGTATCAGCGTCCTGGAAGCCAGTAGAATGTGTGTAATCATTCGCCTAAAACACCTAGGGTAGTCGTCGAAACCAATATTCAGTAAAGCCATAGCCTTCCTGGGTGGGTGGAGGATACTGGTACATTCTGCTATGCAGCGAAAAATCCTAGACCAGTAACTAGTCAGTGAGGGACACTCCCAAAGCACATGGGCTAACGTGCCTGTGCTACCACACTCCCGCCAGCACTGGTCGGAGACACCAGGAAATACCTTCGAGAGTCTGAGGGGAGTATAGTACCACCTGTTAGAGACCTTTAGCATTTGTTCCCAATGAGAGGTACAATGGGAGTATCGGTATATGGACATGAAAGCTCGGGACCACTGCTCAGGGGTATATGTGCAGGCCAGATCCCTCTCCCATCGCAACATGGATATTGTTTTAGAGGGATGGGGCCCTCCCAAGAGACATTCATAGAAGAGCGATATGCCCTTGCCTCTGTTGGCAACACTGTGCAGATAGTCCCATGCCCCTCGGGGGAAGGATCTAGACGTCATAGGATGCTTTGACAGGAAGCTGTGTACACGAAGTACCGTGAACGTCGAGGAGGCAGGGATCTGAAAGGCCTGCATCATAGAGGGCCGGGAGCGGAGGGTGCCAGTCAGAAAGAAGTGGGATAGCATAGACAGACCCCTCTGTGTCAGATGAGACAGGTTGAGGGACGGTAGGTGGGCTCCTAGGATGTCCAATGGCAGGGAGGTTGAGTCAAAGGAAAACAATACTGCCCGATCCTCCTGTGCCACCCCCAGTCTGCACCACGCCAGAAGGGAGGCCCGCATAGGAGGAGAAATTCCGGAGAAGTTCCAGGGAATCCAGAGGTCGCCCAGGAGGAGCAGACGGAGGTTCCGAGTTGGCGACAAGTGTCTCTCAATCTGCGTCCAGGGGAAGCCAGAAGAGTCAAGAAACCAGGGCCTTAGTTGGTCCAGTCTCGTAGACCAGTAATATAGAGAGATGTCGGGCAGCTTTGCTCCACCCAGACACTTAGGTTGTGTCAAGATGGAGGTAGCCACCCGAGCCCTCTTTCCGCACCAGATATACTGGCGCATTCCCCTCGTCAAAGCGTCCAGGTATTTCGTAGGGAAGGTCAGGGGCACTGCTCTAAAAAGATACAGGATTTGAGGCAATATCGACATCTTATACACTGACATCCACCCACTACAGGATAATTCAACCTTGGCAATGGAGGCCATCTCCATGGTGATCTTTTTAAGGAGAGCGTCAATGTTCGCCGAGAGGAGACTCGGGGGGTAATGTTAATACCCAAGTATGGGATGTGGTCATCTGTCCAGGGGTAGGGGTAGGAAGATTGGAGAGACGCTAGCGTGCTGTCTATACCCAAATTGAGTGCTAAGGACTTAGTCGTGTTAACTTTGTGGTAGGAGACAGCCCCAAAGTCTACTAGTATGCGGTGAACTGCCGGTAGAGATTGCAAAGGTTTCGTGAGGATTACCACAATGTCATCCCCGAAAAGGCTCACTGTATGCACAGCGCCGACCCGAAGACCCACCACCTCGCTATGTGACCTAATGGCCTCCGCCAAGGGCTCAATCATCAAATTGAAGATCGAGGGAGAGAGAGGACACCCCTGGCGGGTACCATTAGTGATACGGAACGGAACCGAGGTCGTACCGGAAGTAAGTACCTGGGCAGAGGGGCACGAATACAACGCAAGGATCGAGGAAAGAGACGCGCCAGAGAAACCAAATTTCTCCAACGTCATTCGCATGAACAGCCAGTTGACCCTGTCGAACGCCTTCCCCGCATCCAAGGTAAGGAGCAGAGAAGGAGTTTGCGTAGTCTCGGCCAGGTGGACAAGGTTGATGATCCTTCTAGTGGCATCGGACGTCTGACGTCCGGGCATAAAGCCCATCTGGTCTTGGTTAATTAGGTGGGGGAGAATAGGCTGGAGGCGGGCAGACAGTATCCTAGAATACATTTTTTAACGTTGCTATTGAGGAGGGATATAGGTCGATAATTGGCAGGTAAACTGGGGTCCTTACCCGGCTTAGGAATGGTGGATATGTACGCCGACAACATGTCAGGGGGAAAACGTGCCGTCGATGCAGCCTTATTGAAGACGTCCGCAAGAGTAGGGCTAAGGAGAGAGACATGAAGTTTATAATATTCATTACAAAGACCATCGGGTCCAGGGGACTTCCCGGTTGGGAGCGTACGAATAGCCCTGGAGATTTCTTCCTGCGTGAAGGGAGAGGACAAGGAGGACAGATGAGATTCGGTCAGTGCGGGCAGATGAAGCTTGTCCAAGAACTGACGGACAAGTTCCGGGGTGGGGTGCATAGTGCTGGGGTCCTGGGCCAAATTACATAGGGAGCCGTAAAAGTCCGCAAACTCATTGGCTATGTCTCGAGGATGAGACAACCTGGCACCGGTGGATTTGTGGGAAAGGTAAGAGATACGGGAGGTGAACCGGCATTGTTTAATTCGAAGGGCCAGGGTTTTACCGGCCCTATTAGCATGGGCGTAGTACTTAAGTTTAAGACTTATGAGGTGACGGTCATGACGGGACATTAGATGAGATTTTAGGGATTCCCTTTTTTGGGAAAGTTTAGAGAACACAGTCTGTGTGGGCGAGGTCTTGTGTATGGCTTCAATATCCCTGATGTCCGTCAAGAGGGTGGCAAGCGTCTTGTTGTAGGCTTTCCTCATCCTTGCAGACTGTTGGATGCAGACACCGCGGATAAATGCCTTGTGTGCGCCCCACAGAGTCCAAGGATCCGAAACAGAGGGGGTATTCAGATCAAAGTAGGTAGACAGTTGGTCCGCGATAAATTTACCCGAGGAGGGGTCTTGCAGTACCTTAACATCACATCTCTAAATCGACGTCCGTTCCCTGGGTCCAGACTCCCCCAGCACCATTTCAACGCTGCGTGATCTGACCAGATGATGTTCCTAATGGCGGAGGAGGAGACTTTACCCAGTAAAGGGAGGTCCATCAGGAACATATCAATTCGCGAATAGGAACAGTGTCTGGTGGAGTAATAGGAATAGTCCCTTTCGGAGCCGTGGAAGCAACACCAAACATCATAAAGCTGTTCCCTCAACAAAAGAGAGTGGAGGGAGAGTTGTCGGCCTCGGGCGGGCGCCGAAGCGTCAAGCCCGGGGTCGACCACCATATTTATATCACCACATATTACCAAATTACCATAAACATTTGAGGTGACTGTCTTCAGAAGCCTGTGAAGAAAACGCTTTTGGTGGCAGTTCGGAGCATAGACAGCAACCAGGGCGGGGGAGTAGAGTTAAAGTCACCTTGAAGTATGAGAAACTGTCCATCAGGGTCCTGGGTGAGGGAGCGAAGCTGAAACGCTACAGTATCCCTTATTGCAATCATCACTCCCCTCTTCTTCTCCGAAGCACTAGAGAAAAACAGAGCAGAAAAGTTCTTGTGGGAGAAATTCGGCTGGCTGCCAAGTTTGAAGTGGGTCTCTTGGATAGAGACAACATCAGCTTTGCTGTTACACATTTCAGTCCACAAAGAGAACCTCTTGGCCGGATGGTTGAGGCCATTAACATTCATGGACAAAAACTTGATGGTCCTGGCGGGTTCATAAGACAAACTCGGGGCGTCTGGATGTATGAAGCGGGAGACAGAGGTACAGGAAGCAGGCGTTCAGTAGCAAGAGACGACAGGAACCAAAAGTGGAAACTGGAGCAGCAAAATGGGAAAAAGGGTAAATCACGAAGTGCGCAGAGCGCAGAGAGCAACATAAGAAAACGTCCAAGGGCAGGCAAAGCCTGCAACAAGAAGACAGGGGCCGTATAGGTCAGAGACGCTAACTAGGCCAGGGACAGAGGCAGTGCAAGCGGGGTGTCTTTCTCACCTGCAGGAGAGAAGTTCTCTGCAGGATATGACATGCCAGTCCCCAGAAGGTGCCGAGATGTGTATGGGAGCCACAGAAGGTGTAGAATGTTCCGGAACGATTCCCAACCTGGTTAACAGAGACATACTCTCTTCCAGTGAAGAGATGGTTACCGTAGAGTTCTGGTGCGTAATGGTGAGCAAGGCAGGGTGCTTCCATTTATGGGTTATACGGTGGTTGCCCAGAGCCTTGGTGATGGTGGAAAGATTTCTGCGTTTTTGGAGCGTATGCTGAGAGAGATCCGGAAGGATTTGAACATTGGGGAATTCGCCAGGCATAGCATGTAGTTTACGGGCAGCTTGGAGGACCTTGTCCTTCGCCTGGAAAAAGTCCTTAAGCAAAGAAGTTGATACTGGCTGATCCCCAGCAGGGAATGCTGCAAAAGGGTCCGTGGAGGGCCGTGCAGGGATCCCACCATGCAGGGAAGAGGCAGCAGACTGATCCATCCCACAGGCCTGATCGGGGTCCGGTGGCGGGGAACTCCATCTGGGCTTCTGCTTGGCTGGGCTCCTGGCCGAAGGTGAGGGAGGAGTGGAGGAGCCGGACGAGTTGCCACTGTCCGGATTAGCTACAGTACCTGACGCGGCGGCAGGCTGCGATTCTCCCGCCCGCTGGAGGGATAGGATGCGTGCTGTTGCGGCCTACCCTCCCCATGCTGGCGGAGGCCCGCGGCGGAGGAGATGAGGAATGCGTCCATCCGATGAGACTGAGAGGAGCCCTTCTTCCCCTTCATGCTTCCTGGAGGCTACTGGAGTGTTGTGGAGGTAAGTAAACCTGCTGTGTAGCCTGCTGTGTGCTGAAGTCCCGGATGGCTGAGCGGAGCTGCCGGTCTAAGCGTCCATCTTGCAGTGCCGCAGGCCACGCCCCCTGCCTCCCACTTTTTAATGGACCAAAAGTAATGGGACAATTGGTTGCTCAGCTTTTCCATGGCCAGGTGTGTGCTATTCCCTCATTATCCCATTTACATATCCCATTTACAAGGAGCAGATAAAAGGTCCAGAGTTCATTTCAAGTGTGCTATTTGCATTTGGAATCTGTTGCTGTCAACTCTCAATATGAGATCCAAAGAGCTGTCACTATCAGTGAAGCAAGCCATCATTAGGCTGAAAAAAACAAAACAAACCCATCAGAGAGATAGCAAAAACATTAGGTGTGGCCAAATCAACTGTTTGGAACATCCTTAAAAAGAAATAACGCACCGGTGAGCTCAGCAACACCAAAGGATCCGGAAGACCACGGAAAACAACTGTGGTGGATGACCGAAGAATTATTTCCCTGGTGAAGAAAACACCCTTCACAACAGTTGGCCAGATCAAGAACACTCTCCAGGAGATAGGTGTATGTGGGTGTAGCACCCTACAGGTATGTGCTAGGTAAATTTATAGTGAGCCTTGTCTGCCTAACAACAGGGCTGATTCATTTAGCTAGGGTGTCAGGGCTTCCAGATGTGCCTGCTGAGGGGAGAAGTATCCCCACTGGATCCTGTGAGAGGATTCTCATAGGGCAGTGTGGGAAGCCCAATCAGGGGACACATCCCAGCTTGTAACTACCCCAGAAGGCAGATTATGCTGCAAAGGATTCTGGGAGTGGGTATAAGTTTGGGGGGAAGTGCGTGGCACGGTGTCTTTGGCGGGAGCAGAGTCCCAGGAAGGAGAGTGCGGCTGTCTCTCCTACTGTCTGAGGAAGGCGGATGTTTCAGGGTGTCGCCTGAGTGTCCAGAGAGTGCTTAGTCGAGCTGAGGGGATCTGGTGTGCCGAGAGCCTGCGGAGAGAGAGAGAGGGGTCCAGTCCCAGGAAAGCCTACACAGGTCGTGAGTACTGAGGATTTCCCCTGGGGGTCTGCTTGAGGTTAGAGGGGACCACTCCGGAAGAGGTTCTGGGATCCAGTGTCAACTAGCTGCATAGCGGGTACCTAGGTTGAGGACCCTGAAGTTACAGAGGGGGTACATATTCAGTGGACCATGAAGAGTTTGAGGTTAAAGGGGGCACATGCAGTTTGGGCCCTTAATTGTACAGAGCGTGCCAGTTACAGTGACAGCTATACAGAGTTCTACTATAATACTACCTCAAGCTTTGCCAGGCAGGGGAAAGTAATCAGTGACTTTCACAGTACAACAGCGTCAGGAGTTCTACAGTTTTCAGTCTTGGATCTTTTGGACTATGAGTCGAGGATTCAGCACTTCTTCTGTTTACAGAATATTCTCAGTGTCAGTGAGCGTTGGCTGGCGCCGTCTGGCGTCAAGGAAGGGCTAACGGGCATTTCAGGAGTAAAACTCCCAATTGTAATTAGTTCAAGCCTCAAGGAGTATCCCACTTATTCCCTTCTCCCATCCCCTAATTCCGATAAAAAACACAAACAAAGATGCAGGAGTTGTCGCTGCTTCAGTTGTCACACCCAGGGTCACAGCTCCCATGGGCTGGAGGGATTACCGGTACTAATGGCAGACCCACATCAGGCCATAGGCCTGGAAACCTTGCTACATGTGTCAAAGTCAACAATCAAGAGAAGATTTCACCAGAGTGAATACAGATGTAAACCATTGGTGAGCCTCAAAAACAGGAAAGCCAGATTAGAGTTTCCCAAACAACATCTAAAAAAGCCTTCACAGTTCTGGAACAACATGAGACCAAGATCAACTTGTACCAGAGTGATGGGAAGAGAAGAGTATGGAGAAGGAAAGGAACTGCTCATTATCCATAGCATACCACCTCATCAGTGAAGAATGGTGGTGGTAGTGTCATGGTGTGGGCATGTATGGCTGCCAATGGAACTGGTTCTCTTGTATTTATTGATGATGTGACTGCTGACAAAAGCAGCAGGATGAATTCTGAAGTGTTTTGGGCAATATTATCTGCTCATATTCAGCCAAATGCTTCAGAACTCATTGGACGGCGCTTCACAGTGCTGATGGACAATGACCTGAAGCATACTGCGAAAGCAACCAAAGAGCTTTTTAAGGGAAAGAAGTGGAATGTTATGCAATAGCCAAGTCAATCACCTGACCTGAATCCGATTGAGCATGCATTTCACTTGCTGAAGACAAAACTGAAGGGAAAATGCGCCAAGAACAAGCAGGAACTGAAGACAGTTGCAGTAGAGGCCTGGCAGAGCATCACCAGGGATGAAACTCAGCGTCTGGTGATGTCTATGCGTTCCAGACTTCAGGCTGTAATTGACTGTAAAGGATTTGCAACCAAGTATTAAAAAGTGAAAGTTTGATTTATGATTGTTAATCTGTCCCATTACTTTGGGTCCCTTAAAAAGTGGGAGGCACATATACATATACAAACTGTTGTAATTCCTACACCGTTTACCTGATTTGCATGTAAATACCCTCAAATTAAGGCTGAAAGTCTGCAGTTAAAGGACATCTTATTTTCTTTATTTTAAATCCATTGTGGTGGTGTATGGAGCCAAAAAGATTAGAATTGTATCGATGTCCCAATATTTATGGACCTGACTGTACATGATTTTGTAACAGAAATATGCTCTGGTACCTACCATTTTTCCACTCTAAAAAGATTTAAAAGATAATATTTTATATTCTATCCCCATGTTTTAGGGTATTCTTTATTATTGCTTTCAAAAACTATTATTAGCTAATTTTATAGTAAACATTCACTTTAAAAGAGCCAGTTTTGGGTGCAAAACTCCTGAAGTTAAAGAAACCATATTTTTCAATGTGTATTAATGAGATTTTTTTTCATTCTGTACATTATCCACCTACAGTAGCTTCCACTGCTGCAGCAATTGTACCATCTAAGCAGAGTTATCAGTGTACTTATCTCGCAGAAGAGTGATGTGCCTGCAATGCACCTCCCAGCCGCACACCGTCAGTCTTTTACTGCTGCTGTGGCAAAGTCTTACAAGATCAGATATGAAAGCCACTGGATAGTAAACATGTTATCTTATTGTAGCCCACTGACCACTCATGCTAATCACCCAATCCCCCATGATTAAGCTCTGAGGGGTGGAGCGAAATGCATTGGGGAGCGTGACCTAGCGGGAGCCCAGTCTGAGGTTGTCTCTTCAATAATTACACCACACGCATGGATGTGCGGCATCAGGGATTCCTTCTCTCCTGATCTACAATTATGTGAGGTTTTTCTAACATAATTGTATTATGTATTAATAACCTGTATAGAATATGCTGTGCATCATTTTCTCAGACATCTACTGTTATAAATATTAATATTGTACAGGATTTATATATCTAAACCCACTAGATATTAAAAACAGAACTTTTATTATGAATCACATGTGTAAAAAACAAAAAAATGTTCAGAAATAGTCAATCACATAAGCACAAAATATATAGCAATAATATGGTAAGACAAAAAAAATGTCCCAAAATAATCAAATATTTAAACACAAATGTTGTGCAAATTAGCAAAAATATAGTGTCATATATATATATATATATATATATATATATATATATATATATATATATATATATATATATATACAGTGGGTACGGAAAGTATTCAGACCCCCTTAAATTTTTCACTCTTTGTTATATTGCAGCCATTTGCTAAAATAATTTAGGTTCATTCTTCTTCCTCATGAATGTACACATAGCACCCCATACTGACAGAAAAACACAGAATTGTTGACATTGTTGCAGATTTATTAAAAAAGAAAAACTGAAATATCACATGGTCCTAAGTATTCAGACCCTTTGCTGTGACACTCATATATTTAACTCAGGTGCTTTCCATTTCTTCTGATCATCCTTGAGATGGTTCTACACCTTCATTTGAGTCCAGCTGTGTTTGATTATACTGATTGGACTTGATTAGGAAAGCCACACACCTGTCTATATAAGACCTTCCAGATCACAATGCATGTCAGAGCAAATGAGAATCATGAGGTCAAAGGAACTGCCTGAAGAGCTCAGAGACAGAATTGTGGCAAGGCACAGATCTGGCCAAGGTTATAAAAAGATTTCTGCTGCACTTAAGGTTCCTAAGAGCACAGTGGCCTCCATAATCCTCAAATGGAAGACGTTTGGGACGACCAGAACCCTTCCTAAAGCTGGCCGTCCGGCCAAACTGAGCTATCGGGGGGAGAAGAGCCTTGGTGAGAGAGGTAAAGAAGAACCCAAAGATCACTGTGGCTGAGCTCCAGAGATGCAGTCAGGAGATGGGAGAAAGTTGTAGAAAGTCAACCATCACTGCAGCCCTCCACCAGTCGGGGCTTTATGGCAGAGTGGCCCGACGGAAGCCTCTCCTCAGTGTAAGACACATGAAAGCCTGCATGGAGTTTGCTAAAAAAAACACCTGAAGGACTCCAAGATGGTGAGAAATAAGATTCTCTGGTCTGATGAGACCAAAATAGAACTTTTTGGCCTTAATTCTAAATGGTATGTGTGGAGAAAACCAGGCACTGCTCATCACCTGTCCAATACAGTCCCAACAGTGAAGCATGGTGGTGGCAGCATCATGCTGTGGGGGTGTTTTTCAGCTGCAGGGACAGGACGACTGGTTGCAATCGAGGGAAAGATGAATGCGGCCAAGTACAGGGATATCCTGGACAAAAACCTTCTCCAGAGTGCTCTGGACCTCAGACTGGGCCGAAGGTTTACCTTCCAACAAGACAATGACCCTAAGCACACAGCTAAAATAACGAAGGAGTGGCTTCACAACAACTCCGTGACTGTTCTTGAATGGCCCAGCCAGAGCCCTGACTTAAACCCAATTGAGCATCTCTGGAGAGACCTAAAAATGGTTGTCCACCAACGTTTACCATCCAACCTGACAGAACTGGAGAGGATCTGCAAGGAGGAATGGCAGAGGATCCCCAAATCCAGGTGTGAAAGACTGGTTGCATCTTTCCCAAAAAGACTCCTGGCTGTATTAGATCAAAAGGGGGCTTCTACTAAATACTGAGCAAAGGGTCTGAATACTTAGGACCATGTGATATTTCAGTTTTCCTTTTTTAATAAATCTGCAACAATGTCAACAATTCTGTGTTTTTCTGTCAGTATGGGGTGCTATGTGTACATTCATGAGGAAGAAGAATGAACTTAAATGATTTTAGCAAATGGCTGCAATATAACAAAGAGTGAAAAATTTAAGGGGGTCTGAATACTTTCCGTACCCACTGTATATATAACTAGTGCAATCACCACACATATATATATATATATATATATATATATATATAGATATTAAAATGTCCATTCACATAAAATAAACATATAAAAAATGTTCAATTGATAATCCATAAACAGTGTTGGTGCAACTTCTTTTCCATGTGCAAAGCTGGTGTATCACTTCAAGGTGCTCCCCCCACCAGGAGTATTCTCACCTGGGGTAATGCAACCACCACCGTTAAGCAGTGTCAAGAAGCGCTTTTTAGCCTATTGGTGGCTACATCCAGCTCCTCCAATCTCCTCTGTGACCTCCTCAATCGGGATTATGACATCCAGATATCATATATATAAATATAAAAGAGACCAATAGTGCTTTTACCCTTTTAAAACAATTTATTGGTGAAACAATTTCAGGGTACTCACTCTTTGCTGGTGATTCCAGCGCACCAGACTATTGCAAACAAAGAAATACTACACAAGAAGAGCCTCTCTTTTCTGCCTCACATCCTACCGGGAGTGTTCCTAGGATACCATGACGCCCCCACCCCCCCTGGAAGGCTATAGGATCGCCAGGAATCCCTGCCACAAGCGGTATCCTTAAAGATACTGCGGCACCCTCAAAACCACCCCCTCCCCCCCGGATGATTACTGGAGTGTCAGGAAGCCTTCCTTTTTTTATGCTGTAACCTTACGGCAGTAAGGTAAGGGTATAGTACACCCGGAAGAATCGCATCCTTATTTCACCACTGCCCATTGTTGGTGTTAAAGTCACCCCCCTGATTAGTTCACCTGTATCCAGGGCCGTCTTTACCACAGGGCAAAAGGGGCAGCTGCCCCGGGCCCAGTCATTGTTGTGGGGCCCAAAGCAGCTGCCTCTTGAGCCTGCACTTCCTGCAAATAGTTGATAAGTGCATTTGGGAGGGCCCAAGAAAATGTTTGCCCAGGGTCCAATCAATATTAAAGACAGCCCTGCCTGTATCCCCAGCGGGATTACCACTCACAAAATCTTACCTTTTACTCACGTTCATGAACTTTTATGGTGTGATTCATACATTGAATATTTATATTTTATGGACTGTGGTATTGCATTCAGTATATGGCCTTGTATGATTTATTAATTTTTTCTTATTAATTATTGGTGTCACCCAGTCACCATTCACAATATTGCCACTGAAGTCATGTCATCTTGTTTATTCATTTTACTTATGGACTGCTTTATTGCTTTCAACATATGATCCTGTATCTTAGATACCCACAGCACTTCAGCCATAATATATTTTTATATGATTCAGTCATTTCTTTGCATCATTATCACTTTACAGTGACAATTGTATACCCAACCTTTGTTACACACCCACTGGACAAGCACAGCTCCATTACCTTACTATGCTGTGCTAGAATTACTCAAATCATAATATAATGCCATGCTCCTAGTGATCAAAAAACCTCTATAGAGGAAATTGGAATAGAGGACCTCCTGTATATCATCATAATAATGGAGGATATCAACAGGAAGGATACTATCAGAATAGGGGGCCACAACAAAGTGGATATCAACAACAGGGTATAACCCTAGGAGAGCACAGCAAGGGGGATATCAATATGGTCGAGGACCCCTACAAAGGGAACAGCTATACTACACCTCTAAACACTAGATCAGGGATCCTCAAACTACGGCCCTCCAGCTGTTGCGGAACTACACATCCCATGAGGCATTGTAAAACTCTGACATCAAGTCAAGTCAAGTCAAGTCAAGTCAAGTCTACTTTATTGTCAATTCTTCTACATGTACAGTACATACATACAGATAATCGAAATTACGTTACTCTTAGACCCCCGGTGCATACGGATAACACTAACAATATAGCCTAAAAATCTAAAAACGCAAAAAACATAAAAATAAGGTTAAAATAAAAACAGCGCAAGGCACATAACAGATAAAGTGCAGACCAATGACTTCAGGTCAATGGTGAATGAGGTAGTGAGCAGACCAATGCTGCCAAAGTGACTGGTGCAAGTCATTGAATGCTAGTGGAAGGAGGGGATGGAAGGACCTAGGGATATGGGATCTAGGGAAGGGGAGGTGCATAGTTCAGTGGTGCCTATGGCAGAAAAGGGACAAAGGGGCAAGTTAGGAGCGAGTTCAGCTTCCTGACAGCCTGATGGATAAAGCTGTCCTTCAGTCTGCTGGTCCTGGCCTGGAGACTCCGCAGTCTCCTCCCTGATGGCAGCAGACTGAAGAAGCTGTGTAAAGGGTGGGTAGGATCACCTGCAATGCATAGAGCTTTGCACCAAGGATCTTCTCAGTTGCTCTCACTATGCGTTGCAGAGTCTTCCGGCAAGACGCGTTGCAGGTGCCATACAGGGCCGGTGCTAGACTATTTTACGCCCTAGGCAAGACCAGCTACACGCCCCCCCCCCCCCCCCAAAAAAAAAATAAAACAAAAAGGGAAGGGTTTAAAAACTCCTCTATGTCATATTCAGTGACCCTGATCTGATGGTTCCTCCATGTAATTCTTTCATACCCAGTGACCCCCATATTCCTCCATGTCACACCCGGGGATCCTGATGTCCCCCTATGTCACACCCAGGGACCCTAATGTTTTCCCATGTCACATTCTGGGACCCCAATATTCCTCCATGTTGTACTGTCATACCCACTGACCCCGATGTTCCTCCATGTCACACCCAGGGATCCCTGTGTTCCTCCATGTCGTGCTGTCATACCCAGTGACCCCAATGTTCCTCTATGTCACACCAGGGGCCCCTGATGCTCCTCCATGTCATACCCGGAGACCCTGATGTTTTTCCATGTCACACCTGGGGACCCTGATGTTCCTCCATGTCACACCTGGGGACCATGATGTTCCTCCATGTCACACCTGGGGACCTCAATCCCCCATGGCATACCAAGGGGTCACAATTCCTCATTGCACACCTGGTGACCCCGAACCCCTGTTACACTCGTGACCCCTATCCCCCATGTCATACCTTTATGACTCCGATTCCCCATGGCACACCTGGTGACCCCAATTCTCTTTCACACCAGGGATCCTCCATGTCACACCCAGGGACCCTGATCCCCTGTTCTGGGGACACTCACTGGGCAGTATGAAGAGAGTGGCCCGCACTCTGCCCTCCTTCACTGTGATCCTGCTAAATTCCTTCTCCCAGGACGCTCCTCTCCTGGACCACAGTGCTCACCACAGCTCCAACCGGCTCCTGGTGGAGGGAGAAGCAGCAGTCAGAGAGCTCTGCACATCCTTCATCACCAACCTCCTCAGACCATTCTGGTACCTTGTCGCTTCTGCTCCAGTAAAGTTGCCGCCCTCCAGTGCCGAGCTACGGCTCAGGTTCAGCTCTCCTCCACTCCCTGCTTAATACTGACCCAGGGAAATGAACAGCTGCCCACCAGCTCAGTGTAGTGAATCGCGTTTTGCCCAGGGTTTAGGCCGCTCAGCTCCAGATGAAGAGGATCATTATGCAGGCAGCACTCCGGTGGGCTCCCTTCCTGCCTCTTGGGGCCCCCCCAACAATGGTGGAAATACAGGGCCTGGTAGTTCCGCCATTGCCCCAGACACCTGGCATCTTCCTCTGTCCCTTCTTCCTCCCCCACTGCCGCACCTCCCCTCAGCTCCCAAGGATCATTCATGATGGAGAGAGATTGCTGACTCGTGGCTGCGCCCCTAAGTGGCAATGCGCCCTAGGCGACTGCCTAGTTTGCCTAGTGGAAGCACCGGCCCTGGTGCCATACCACACAGTGATGCAGCTGGTCATACATTCACAGACATGACTAGGCATGATGGGAATTATAGTTCCTGAACAACTGGAGGACCATAGTTTGAAGACCCCTGTACTAGATCAAGGTATTAAATATGCACCAAAGAAAGGATTAAATAAGTTTGACACTTATGTGGGCATTCAGAAATGTATTAGAAAGTTAAATATAAAAAAAGTATTATATGCAAAATCCGCAAGAGAGAAATCATATAGAAGGGACCCATACCACATTGAGGAATAAGTCGACATGTTTAAAAGACTGATCACTGATGAGTTGGAAAAATTACCTATAAAGAGAGTATATGAGGAAAAGGATATTAGAAAGGGCATTAAATCTTTGGAAACTAGGAAAGATGTTGTTATTTGCCCTGCAGACAAGGGAGAGGGGATTGATGTTTTGTCTAAAGATCAATATAAGCAGGAAATTAATAGATTATCGGAGGATAGGGACACTTTTGAATCACTACCATCTAACCTTACAAAACAATATAGAAGGGAATTAGAGAAACTCTTCCGTTATGGGGTTAGAAAGAATATATTAAATAAATGAGGAACATTTTTTACTACCTACTGCATAGAGAATACCAGTGAGATACTATATCCCCAAAATTCACAAGGATAATGTAACCCCCAGGGAGACCCATCATTAGTGGGATTGAATCCCTTACAGCACGTTTGGGCGAATATGTTGTTATACACCTTAAACCCCTGGTCCAAGAAACAAGTGCATACCTCAGGGATACCAAGCAGACCTTACAAATACTGCATGGATGTGAAATTAAAGAGGACACAGTGATGGCGACTACTGACGTCGCATCACTATATACTGATATTAACCATGATGGAGCTATGCAGGACTGTACTTACTCTTCCATGGTGCAGGTAACACTCCAGACAGGACTCCTCGCCACCAAAGTAAGGGGAGCTGTCGACCAAGGGACCGCTGCTACTCAGACCCAAGCCCAGTCGCATGCGACCCTGCGAGACATTTAACTCGCGGGCCAGTCTCTGCCCGTGAGACTATGTCATGGATGACCTAGCGCGTAGATGCGATCTGCATGCGCTCGTTGGTTGGGCTGGGGGACAACTGGATTTAGATTATCCAGCCTGTTGCCCAGCCCGGCAGTTAATTGTAGATCTTCCGCGAAAAAAAAACAAAAAAGATGTAAGAAAGGAGAAAATTGCTAGGACCAGAGATCCCAGCCTGGAGCCTAGGTCCTTACTCCTGACTAGACAGTTTAAATCTGATTACCTAGAGCAGAGGGGGGGGGGGTTATATACCAGCTGAGGATGGCCCATGGGCATAGCCAGGTGTTTTTTGTTCTGCCCAGTCCTACTCCTGGAGGAGACAATATAACCCACTAGTTATGATTTATGGAACTCTGTGTCCGTCGACGAAAGAAAGAGAAAAATTCCCCCTTTTTTTTTTTTTAAATATAAAAATTGCAGAAAAAAGTCTAAAAAAAAAAATTTCTTGATTAAGACCACACAAATATAATTCTATACCACCAAATTGCATTAATAATTCTGTTTTTTAACATTCCTATTCATTGCAGCCAAACAAACTTGAGCGAAATGTTGGTGGTCCTCCTTAGTTACTTCCACCCTAGTTAAGAACAAAATGATATGGTATATGATTAATAAAAATCTTGCTGCCATTCCTCACAATAAAACCCATAAATTTGAAAAAGTCTGGTTTCCTTGAATTAAGCCATATCTCCCACTGGATTTTGAGAAATCCTTGTTACACTTGATTTTGTGGTCTTCCGTCTCGATTTTTGTCTAAGGGACGTAACAATTTTTCATTGTCCTTCCTGCTTTTCGCTTTCCTTCACCTCAACCATCAAATCTGCATTACAATAGTAAGGTAATTGTCAAACCTTTGAATTTTGCATTTCCTAATATACTATATTACTTTGTATTATTAGAAAAGTTTTTAAATATATTACCATTTGTTATTATATGATATACATTTTATTAAAATACATCTAAGATTTTCTGAGATTCAGTTTTTATTTGAATTTATCATTTTCACATATGCTATCCTATACTTTTGTATACTTTGAATTTTCCTATTCATTATATGTACCACTAATGCTGATATTTTCCTTTTTATGTCAATACATTTATAAAAACTTGTTGAAAAAAAATAATAATTGTAAACCTGAACATCTGCCAGAGGTCAGAATGTTACATGAGGAAGTAAAGCAGACAGGAAGTGTCCTGTTTATTTTTCTCTGTGCCTCAGGTACTGCAGTGCTGATAAGTTTAATTAATAGCCATGCTTGCAATGCCTTCTACACGGGTCACAGAACTGGTTGACAATATAGTGTAGCGCTCCGATGACTACAGTTGATCAGGAAAATATTTTTTATGTACAATAGACAAATATGACGTTTAGTTATCACGTTCTGTAAAATGGTTGCCTGGAAACCTCTTTATGATCTCACGAGAGAGGATTAAAGGATGAACAAAGTGATAACTTCAAAGCAATATTAGTTTGTTGGATTATGGCACCATCACAATCCTCTGTGACAATTTACAAACAGTTCACAAAAATAAAATGAAATCTGATTATGACAAATGTCCCTCTCTGAACAAATAAATACAGCGCGCTGAGTTAGAAAGAAATGAATTCTGGAAACAAGACTAGATGCTTGAGAAGCAAGGAACATTTAATTGCTGAAACAGCATTACAGAGCGCCCGTACAAATTCTGAATCAGATTTGCTGTTTAATGGAAGTTAAATGAACTCAGCAGAAATTAAATATCCATGGTTTGCATTTTTTACGCACTCTTTAACCACTTATCGTGGACCGCCCACTGTACATATACTGCGGCAGTACGTGATTTTGCTTTAAGTCTGTAGGGCAGGCATGTCCAAAGTCCGGCCCATGGGGAATTTGCGGCCCCCAGGCCGCTTTAATATGGCCCCACAGATAATTTGGAAAAATCTATTGTTGTGGCCCCTGTGAATCCCAGAGTGCTGCTCAGGACCACTGGGATCTCTGGATCTTTCAACACCCATGTTACTTATGAATACACTAGATGTTAACATCCACCACCCATCCCCACCAGCTTTATATCCCTTGCTCAATATGGCCTCAGACTTAAGGCCTGTACACACGATATGAAAATCGGAAGTAAAATTTCATCCGACGAATGATCTGCCGATTTTCGGATTGTTAGAATACTGCTTTCAACAGCCGATAATGAATTTTCGGACGACAAAATCTGGATGAGCAGGCTATAAAATTTTTATCATACGTCAACACAACGTCCAATTTTCCTTTAATTAGTACAGTTATCGTCCAAAAAAAATCGTAATAGCAAGACTAGGCATGCTCAGAAACAAAAGAACACCTACAAAACAATTCAACACATGACATCACTTCTGAAGTTGAATTCTGTCGTACGGGAATTTTCGTATGAAAGTAACCTCTTCACTTTCGATATGAGACAAACATGCAACAAAAATCGGACACAAGATCGTTCGATAATCTGATCGTGTGTATGAGACTTTAGCCTGATAAGGGAGCACTAAAAAACACAAATAAATTTGGCGCTAGTATAACAGGACCAGCGCTCTCTCCATTAAAACTGGCATAACACCTGTTTAGATTTGTCATCCATGTGACGAAATGAAAAGTATGCTGTTTGCAATAAACTTTGCATAAAATAGTTAATTTGCATTTAATTTTAATGGTCCAAAGAATGTCAGGCAAAATGGTCGGCCCTCATGCATGTTCACTTCATCAAATCTGGCCCTCTTTGAAAAAAGTTTGGACACCCCTGCTCTAGGGGGCCCCGGAGGCCCGCAGCCGGAGCCGCGCTCCCGCTGCGATTAGACACATCACAGATTAGTACATCACGGCCTCCCGCGATTGTCAAGGAGACTGACAGAAGGGCCGTCTACCTATGTAACCAAGGCAGACAGCTGTTCTGTCAGACCGGAAGGGAGAGATCGTGTGTTCCTAGTAATCAGGAACACAGATCTCTATCTTCCTGCAGTCAGTTCACTTCCCCCACAGTAAGAAATCATTCCTTAGGATCACACTTAACCCTTTGATCGCCCCTGATGTTAACCCCTTCCCTGCCAGTGTCATTTATACAGTAACAATAAAGAGAAGAGGTCGGGACTTTGAGTGAGAGACATGACACAGCTTGCAGGGAAAAATAACATATTTTATTTAACATGTGCATACAGATAAAAAGCATAACATGGAATGTAAAATGCTCATATGTATTGACAAGATAACAACTGGTAAGTTATCCCAATTCCAGTATTCAGGGAACCCAAAAAAGGCAAGTCCTGGAGTAATGGAATATTAGGGGTTACAACATCCATAATCCTTGGTAATCAACAGTATAAAAGTATATAGTCACAACATCATGAACTCGACGCGTATCGTGGACTGTCTGTGCCACTTCATCAGAAGTGGATGTTTGATCTATAAAAAATATGTGTATATGAGGAGATGGCAGGTAAGGATAAATGAGGACTTTCCCTCCCATTCCTCATTTATCCTTACCTGCCATCTCCTCATATACACATATTTTTTATAGGTCAAACATCCACTCCTGATGAAGTGGCACAGACAGTCCACGATACGCGCCGAGTTCATGATGTTGTGACTATTAGGGATGATCGAACAGTTCGGGTCGACCATCGGTTCGACCCGAACATTGGCTGTTCGAGGTTCAGCCGAATTTAGAACTTTTTGCTGAAAAAGTTTGGAATTCGGCAACCAGAACCGACCAGAATGCAATGGGTCAGGAAGTGGGCTTTAAAAGCACGTGATTGGACCAGAACCATTAGTAAAAGCCAATTGAGGGGCAGGAGAATGCTAGGAATGTGATTGGAGTGACTAGGGGGTCCCTAGACCAATCATTAGTGAATACGCCCCCCAGTATATAAGATAGCCCCGGCAAATTCCTAGCATTGTAATACAGGGACATGGAAGAGAGTGGAAGCGGTTCTGTTAAATTTGCTTCAAAAGTGTCATTTAGCATTTATTAGTGTGAGGAAAGGGATATCTATTATAGTTAGAGTGCTCTTTTACACTTTAGTTAGATGCAAAAAAATTTGTTTCTGTAGGGAAAGTGTTAAGTGCCAGGGTGACCGTAATGTATTGTAGGGTGAACTGACTCTGACTGCTATGGCAGGGTGACCAAACCCTTCCATATCAGGGTGACCGCAATAGAGAAAAGATCGTTTCTCTTATGTCACATTCAGAGCACTGATATGGCTTCCCACCGGTCAGCTTGCTTTTTGGCTGCAGGCGTTTATAGGGATTTTTTGAGGACATGTTTGGAGTCAGGCATGACATCTGAACATGTGTATAGGGGGTATATATACACACCCATGTATGTATATATACACCTGCACATATATAGGTGTGAAAGGAGCAGAACACTATACTTGCGCTAATTAATTAACACCAATATGGCTCCGCTCCTATAACACCTATATATGTGTAAGTGTAAAATACATATAAGGGTGTGTGTACATATATACACCTATACAGAAGTTCAGATGTTTTCCTGCCTCCAAAGAACCCAAAAAAATGCCCAAAAAAACGCTAGCGCCAAAAAAAAAAAAACGCCCAGGTGTGTTGTTGCAGGCATTTTTTTGGGGTTTTTGGAGGCAGGCAAAACATCTAAACTTGTGTATAGTGGTATATATACACACATACTTGTATGTATTTTTACACTTACACATATATGTGTTATAGGAGCAGAGCCATATTAATGTTAAATATTTAATTAGCGCAAGCATATATTTCTGCTACTATCACACCTATATATGTCTAGGTGTATATATACATATAAGTATGTGTGTATATATACCCATATACACAAGTTTAGATGTTTTGCCTGCCTCCAAAGAACCCAAAAAAATGCCCAAAAAAATGCTAGCGCCAAAAAAAAAACGCCCAGGTGTGTTTTTGCAGGCATTTTTTTGGGGTTTTTGGAGGCAGGCAAAACATCTGAACTTGTGTATAGTGGTATATATACACACATACTTGTATGTATTTTTACACTTACACATATATAGGTGTTATAGGAGCAGAGCTATATTAATGTTAATTATTTAATTAGCGCAAGCATATATTTCTGCTACTATCACACCTATACATGTCTAGGTGTATATATATATATAAGTATGTGTGTATATATACCCGTATACACAAGTTCAGATGTTTTGCCTGCCTCCAAAGAACCCAAAAAAATGCCCAAAAAAACACTAGCGCCAAAAAAAAAAACAAAAAAAAAACGCCCAGGTGTGTTGTTGCAGGCATTTTTTGGGGTTTTTGGAGGCAGGCAAAACATCTGAACTTGTGTATAGTGGTATATATACACACATACTTGTATGTATTTTTACACTTACATATATATAGGTGTGAAAATAGCGAAGCCATATCCCTGTTCTATAAGGGACATAATACAAACAATCTTTTTTTTCTGGTTCTGGACATGCTACAGAGCTGAAACTTCACAGGTACACCTTTTAGACCCCCCAGACACCAAATCCAAAGTCAAAATAAAAAAATCACATTTTTTTTTTCAATAATTGTCTCTCTATCAAAAATGAAAATTTTTAAGAACTTTTTTTGTGTGATTAATAGTCCCTGGGGCATGACCCAGAACCCTAGGCACTTTTTAGGGGCGTTTATTGGGTTTTAGGGCTTCAAAATGGTGTTTTTTGATTACCGAAGTTCGGGTCCCATTGATTTCAATGGGGTTCTGAAATCCGGGCCGAACTTTCGGGAAGTTCGGATGTTCTGGCCGAACCGAACTTTTGAAAAGTTCGATCATCCCTATACTTTTATACTGTTGATTACCAAGAATTATGGATGTTGTAACCCCTAATATTCCATTACTCCAGGACTTGCCATGTTTTGGTTCCCTGAATACTGGAATTGGGATAACTTACCAGTTGTTATCTTGTCAATACATATGAGTAGGGTTGAGCGGACACCTAGATGTCCGTGTTCGACGGGTTCGGCCGAACTTTAAAAAAAAGTCCGGGTCCGTGTCCCGGACTTTTACCGAACTTTTCCCGGACACCGAACCCCATTGAAGTCAATGGGGACCCGAACTTTAAGGCACTAAAATGGCTCTAAAACACCAAAGGAAAGGGCTAGAGTGCTGCAAATGGCAGCAAAACGTAATTAAGAGCATGGCAAGTGCTCTGCAAACAAATGTGGATAGGGAAATAACTTAAAACAACAAAAAAAAACAGAAAAATAAAACAATGTTCTTCTTCATCTCTGAAGGACGAGGCCCATATGGAGTAGGAGGGAGGTTGAGGTGGTGGTGGATGTGGCGGTGACATAGGCGTGCGCACAGGGTGTGCTGGGTGTGCCTGGGCACACCCTAATCACCTAGGGCACATAGCATTGCCAGTGAGGAGATGGGAAAGATCTCCCTGGGACCTGCTCTGCTCTATTTCTCCTTGCCTACAGGTACATGGCCCCGATACATTACTCTCCCTGCTGGCAAACACATGCATGTGTATTTCAACTTTGGGGTGCACACCTTAATGCAATAGGCTGCGCACACCTATGGGCGGTGTAGGTGGAAGCGGCGGTGGAGGAGGACCAGGGCCGGATTAACAGCATCATGGGCTTGGTGCTGAGGATTTTGAAGGGCCTTAGGGCCGTGCCTTGCCATGCACCCAGAGGAGGAAGGGTGCAGCCATGCATGCCTAATTCAACATGGGATGCTGTCTCTGAAGCCCATAAACACATCCATGCATCGCCAACTGTCCCTCCTTGTCCGGCCTTCGCGCTGTGTGGGGAGGTTCTGAGGGTGCTGCCTGGGGAAGTGAGCATAGAAGCTAGACTTCTGTGTTTACAAGTGACAGAAGAGCGGTAACAGTGAATATGGCCAACCCGGGGGCCTATATAAAAGGTAGGGGCCTGGAGCTGCAGCTCCAATAGCCCCTACATTAATCTGGCCCTGAGGAGGAGGACGAGGTAGCCAACACTGCTTCTTTTCACAAATTTTAAATGAGGGTACACCCCAAAAGAGTGAGAAAGAGCAAAAATGGAACAATGGGTGGGTAAGGTCGGTATCCATTGCTATTCTGCACAAGGTACGGAAAAGTCCCGTGGGATCCATGCCTGGTTCATTTTAATGAACGTGAGCTTGTCCACATTGTCTCTGGACAGGCGGCTGCGCTTGTCTGTTATAACGCCCCCAGCCGTGCTAAATACCCGTTCAGATAATACACTGGCTGCAGGGCACGCCAGCACCTCCAAGGCGTAAAGGGCAAGCTCAGGCCATGTGCCCAATTTGGAGACCCAGAAGTTGAAGGGGGCAGACCCGTCATTCACTACATGTAGGCGTGTGCACACATACTGCTCCACCATGTTGGTAAAATGCTGCCTCCTGCTAAGACGTTCCATCTGAGCTGCTGGTGCTGCTGTTTGTTGTGGCGTGCTGACAAAGCTTTTCCACATTTCGGCCATGCTAACCCTGCCTTCTGAGGTGCTGGCGGTGCCCTGGTTGCGTTGGCGACCTCCTCCTCCTCCTCCTCTGCCTTGTGCTTCCACTGTGGCCCCGCTGTCAGATGGGAATGCCAGCAGCATGGCGTCTACCAGCGTGCGCTTGTACTCGCGCATCTTGCGATCGCGCTCCAGTGAGTGAATTAAGGACGGTACGTTGTCCTTGTAACGGGGATCCAGCAGCGTGGCCACCCAGTAATCAGCACAAGTTAGAATGTGGGCAACTCGGCGGTCGTTGTGGAGACACTGCAGCATGTAATCGCTCATGTGTGCCAGGCTGCCCAGAGGCAACGAAAGGCTGTCCTCTGTGGGAGGTGTATGGTCCGTGTCCTCTGTATCCCCCCAGCCACGCACCAGTGATGGCCATGAGCTGGCCTGGGTGCCACCCTGCTGTGAACATGGTTCCATCTCCTCCTCCAGCTCCTCCTCCTCCTCATCCTCCTCATCCTCCAGAACTGTGCCCCTGCTGGACAATTGCGTCCCTGGCGTTTGCGTGTGCAGGAACCCACCCTCGGAGCCCCTTGCGAATGACTGCCCTGAAAGCCTTGGAAATGTTACCTCTTCATCCTCCTCCTCCTCCTCATCCTGTGCCACATCCTCTTCCATCATCGCCCGAATTGTTTTTTCAAGGAGGCATAGAAGTGGGATAGTTAAGCTGAGAACGGCGTCATTGCCACTGGCCATGTTGGTGGAGTACTCAAAACAGCGCAACAAGGCACACAGGTCTCGCATGGAGGCCCAGTTATTGGTGGTGAAGTGGTGCTGTTCCGCAGAGCGACTCACGCGTGCGTGCTGCAGCTGAAACTCCACTATGGCCTGCTGCTGCTCGCACAGTCTTTCCAGCATGTGCAAGGTGGAGTTCCACCTTGTGGGCACGTCACATATGAGGCGGTGAGCGGGAAGGCCGAAGTTACGCTGCAGCGCTGCCAGGCGAGCAGCAGCAGGGTGAGAACGCCGAAAGTGCGCACAAACGGCCCGCACTTTCTGCAGCAGCTCTGACATATCGGGGTAGTTTTTAAGGAACCTCTGCACCACCAAATTCAGCACATGCGCCAGGCAAGGGATGTGCGTCAAACCGGCTAGGCCCAGAGCTGCTATGAGATTTCGCCCGTTATCGCACACCACCAGGCCGGGCTTGAGGCTCGCTGGCAGCAACCACTCATTTGTCTGCTGTTCCATGCTCCTCCACAACTCCTGCGCGGTGTGTGGTTTGTCCCCCAAACAGGCAAGTTGTAAAACTGCCTGCTGTCGTTTACCCCTGGCCGTGCTGAAGTTGGTGGTGAAGGTGTTACGCTGTCCGGATGAGGAGGCGGTAGAGGATGAGGAAGCGGAGTAGGAGGAGTTAGGAACAGGAGGCAAACTGAAGCGCCCTGCAATCCTCGGTGGTGGAAGGACATGCGCCAAATTGCTATCCGCCTCAGGCCCATCCGCCACTGCATTTACCCAGTGTGCCGTTAGGGAGATATAACGCCCCTGACCGTGCTTACTGGTCCACGTATCCGTAGTTAGGTGGACCTTGGCACAGATGGCGTTGCGCAGTGCACACCTGATTTTTTCCCCCACTTGGTTGTGCAGGGAAGGGATGGCTTGCCTGGAAAAGTAGTGGCGGCTGGGCACGACGTACTGTGGGACAGCCACCGACATAAGGTTTTTAAAACTGTGCGTCTCCACCAGACGGAATGACAGCATTTCAAAGGCCAATAATTTTGAAATGCTGGCATTCAGGGCCAGGGATCGCGGGTGGGTAGGGGGGTACTTCCTCTTCCTCTCAAGTGTTTGGGAGATGGAAAGCTGAACGCTTCCACGGGACATTGTGGAGATGGTTGTTGGTGACCCAGGTGGTGGTGTTGCTGACAGATCGTCTGTTTGCGGGGTGGCAGGTGCCGGTATCACTACAGATGTGGCTGGAGCGGCCGAGACTGCAGCAGAAGAGGAAGCAGGATGAGCCAGAGACGTTTCTTGGTTTTGAAGGTGTGTACTCCACTGCAGCTCGTGCTTTGCACTTAGATGCCTGATCATGCAGGTTGTGCTCAGGTTGAGAAGGTTCATGCCTCGCTTCAAGCTCTGATTGCACAGGGTGCAAACCACTCGTGTCCTGTCATCAGCACATTTTCTAAAGAACTTCCACGCTAGAGAACTCCTTTGAGCTGACTTTGGTGCGCTCGTTCCCTTGCTGCGTTGGGCAGTAGCGGGCGTAGTGTCTAGGGCACGGCCGCTCCGCTTCTGCACCCTGCTCCCTCTTCTGCTGTGCTGGTGGCTCTGTGCGACCACCGCCTCTTCCTCCAAACTACTCAGTTCACCTGCATGACGTTCATTCCATGTGGGGTCGAGGACCTCATCGTCCTCCACATCATCTTCCACCCAGTCTTCACCCCTGCCCTCCTTGTCGGTCTCCACAATGCTGAACGCCGCAGCAGTTGGCACCTGCGTTTCGTCATCATCGGAGACGTGCTGCGATGATCCTTGCATGTACTCATCTTGAGAAATAAGTGGTTGGGCATCGCTGCACTCAATCTCTTCCACTTCTGGGGCAGGGCTAGGTGGATGGCCCTGGGAAACCCTGCTGACAGAGTCCTCAAAAAGAATAAGAGACTGCTGTATGGCTTGGGGCTCAGACTGCTGGCCTGATTTGCAAGGGGGTGAGGTGAAAGACGGTTGGACATTGGCTGCAGGTGCCAACTCTGACCTTTCTGCAGTAGACTGGGTGGGAGACAATGTGAAGGAACTGGAGGCACTGTCAGCAGCAAACCAATCTACTATCGCCTCAACTTGTTCTGGCCTCATCACTTCTAGGGGCGTTTGATGCCCTACCAAATACTGATGCAGGTTCTGTCGCCTACTCACACTTGAGGAAGGTGTTTCACTTGTGCGTGTAGCTGGCACAGATCGACCATGTCCTCTCCTTGCAACAGGAGCTCTACCAGCAGCACCACGACCCAGGCCACGGCCCTTATTTGACGGTCTCCTCATATTTCTGTAATTTAAGATCTTGCCCTAGAAAGGTTTTTATTGAATAGCGGAATAGAAAATATGATCCAAAAAAAGTGTATGTATATCACACGTACACAACCACACTAGGCCCCAATTACTATTGTTTGTACCCCTAAAAGGCTAGGAGTAGGGGGAGTATGGAACAGGCAGCACCCTCAAACCTTCAGAAGTATGAGATGAACCCCAACAACTTGGAAAGGTGGATCTCTCTCACACGTACCGACACAGACTATCCCGCAATTCAATTGATCCTCAAAGGTTTTTATTGAATAGCGGAATAGGAAATATGATCAAAAAAAGTGTATGTATCTCGCACGTACACAACCACACTAGGCCCCAATTACTATTGTTTGTACCCCTAAAAGGCTAGATGAGGAGTAGGGGGGGTATGGAACAGGCAGCACCCTCAAACCTTCAGAAGTATGAGATGAACCCCAACAACTTGGAAAGGTGGATCTCTCTCACACGTACCGACACAGACTATCCCGCAATTCAATTGATCCTCAAAGGTTTTTATTGAATAGCGGAATAGGAAATATGATCAAAAAAAGTGTATGTATCTCGCACGTACACAACCACACTAGGCCCCAATTACTATTGTTTGTACCCCTAAAAGGCTAGATGAGGAGTAGGGGGGGTATGGAACAGGCAGCACCCTCAAACCTTCAGAAGTATGAGATGAACCCCAACAACTTGGAAAGGTGGATCTCTCTCACACGTACCGACACAGACTATCCCGCAATTCAATTGATCCTCAAAGGTTTTTATTGAATAGCGGAATAGGAAATATGATCAAAAAAAGTGTATGTATCTCGCACGTACACAACCACACTAGGCCCCAATTACTATTGTTTGTACCCCTAAAAGGCTAGATGAGGAGTAGGGGGGGTATGGAACAGGCAGCACCCTCAAACCTTCAGAAGTATGAGATGAACCCCAACAACTTGGAAAGGTGGATCTCTCTCACACGTACCGACACAGACTATCCCGCAATTCAATTGATCCTCAAAGGTTTTTATTGAATAGCGGAATAGGAAATATGATCAAAAAAAGTGTATGTATCTCGCACGTACACAACCACACTAGGCCCCAATTACTATTGTTTGTACCCCTAAAAGGCTAGATGAGGAGTAGGGGGGGTATGGAACAGGCAGCACCCTCAAACCTTCAGAAGTATGAGATGAACCCCAACAACTTGGAAAGGTGGATCTCTCTCACACGTACCGACACAGACTATCCCGCAATTCAATTGATCCTCAAAGGTTTTTATTGAATAGCGGAATAGGAAATATGATCAAAAAAAGTGTATGTATCTCGCACGTACACAACCACACTAGGCCCCAATTACTATTGTTTGTACCCCTAAAAGGCTAGATGAGGAGTAGGGGGGGTATGGAACAGGCAGCACCCTCAAACCTTCAGAAGTATGAGATGAACCCCAACAACTTGGAAAGGTGGATCTCTCTCACACGTACCGACACAGACTATCCCGCAATTCAATTGATCCTCAAAGGTTTTTATTGAATAGCGGAATAGGAAATATGATCAAAAAAAGTGTATGTATCTCGCACGTACACAACCACACTAGGCCCCAATTACTATTGTTTGTACCCCTAAAAGGCTAGATGAGGAGTAGGGGGGGTATGGAACAGGCAGCACCCTCAAACCTTCAGAAGTATGAGATGAACCCCAACAACTTGGAAAGGTGGATCTCTCTCACACGTACCGACACAGACTATCCCCCAATTTAACTGATCCCCAAAGGTTTTTGATTAAATAGCGGAATAGAAAATATGATCCCAAAAAAGTGTATGTATATCACACGTACACAACCACACTAGGCCCCAATTACTATTGTTTGTACCCCTAAAAGGCTAGGAGTAGGGGGAGTATGGAACAGGCAGCACCCTCAAACCTTCAGAAGTATGAGATGAACCCCAACAACTTGGAAAGGTGGATCTCTCTCACACGTACCAACACAGACTATCCCCCAATTTAACTGATCCCCAAAGGTTTTTGATTAAATAGCGGAATAGAAAATATGATCCAAAAAAAGTGTATGTATATCACACGTACACAACCACACTAGGCCCCAATTACTATTGTTTGTACCCCTAAAAGGCTAGGAGTAGGGGGAGTATGGAACAGGCAGCACCCTCAAACCTTCAGAAGTATGAGATGAACCCCAACAACTTGGAAAGGTGGATCTCTCTCACACGTACCAACACAGACTATCCCCCAATTTAACTGATCCCCAAAGGTTTTTGATTAAATAGCGGAATAGAAAATATGATCCCAAAAAAGTGTATGTATATCACACGTACACAACCACACTAGGCCCCAATTACTATTGTTTGTACCCCTAAAAGGCTAGGAGTAGGGGGAGTATGGAACAGGCAGCACCCTCAAACCTTCAGAAGTATGAGATGAACCCCAACAACTTGGAAAGGTGGATCTCTCTCACACGTACCAACACAGACTATCCCCCAATTTAACTGATCCCCAAAGGTTTTTGATTAAATAGCGGAATAGAAAATATGATCCCAAAAAAGTGTATGTATATCACACGTACACAACCACACTAGGCCCCAATTACTATTGTTTGTACCCCTAAAAGGCTAGGAGTAGGGGGAGTATGGAACAGGCAGCACCCTCAAACCTTCAGAAGTATGAGATGAACCTCAACAACTTGGAAAGGTGGATCTCTCTCACACGTACCAACACAGACTATCCCCCAATTTAACTGATCCCCAAAGGTTTTTGATTAAATAGCGGAATAGAAAATATGATCCCAAAAAAGTGTATGTATATCACACGTACACAACCACACTAGGCCCCAATTACTATTGTTTGTACCCCTAAAAGGCTAGGAGTAGGGGGGGTATGGAACAGGCAGCACCCTCAAACCTTCAGAAGTATGAGATGAACCCCAACAACTTGGAAAGGTGGATCTCTCTCACACGTACCAACACAGACTATCCCCCAATTTAACTGATCCCCAAAGGTTTTTGATTAAATAGCGGAATAGAAAATATGATCCCAAAAAAGTGTATGTATATCACACGTACACAACCACACTAGGCCCCAATTACTATTGTTTGTACCCCTAAAAGGCTAGGAGTAGGGGGGAGTATGGAACAGGCAGCACCCTCAAACCTTCAGAAGTATGAGATGAACCCCAACAACTTGGAAAGGTGGATCTCTCTCACACGTACCAACACAGACTATCCCCCAATTTAACTGATCCCCAAAGGTTTTTGATTAAATAGCGGAATAGAAAATATGATCCCAAAAAAGTGTATGTATATCACACGTACACAACCACACTAGGCCCCAATTACTATTGTTTGTACCCCTAAAAGGCTAGGAGTAGGGGGAGTATGGAACAGGCAGCACCCTCAAACCTTCAGAAGTATGAGATGAACCCCAACAACTTGGAAAGGTGGATCTCTCTCACACGTACCAACACAGACTATCCCCCAATTTAACTGATCCCCAAAGGTTTTTGATTAAATAGCGGAATAGAAAATATGATCCCAAAAAAGTGTATGTATATCACACGTACACAACCACACTAGGCCCCAATTACTATTGTTTGTACCCCTAAAAGGCTAGGAGTAGGGGGAGTATGGAACAGGCAGCACCCTCAAACCTTCAGAAGTATGAGATGAACCCCAACAACTTGGAAAGGTGGATCTCTCTCACACGTACCAACACAGACTATCCCCCAATTTAACTGATCCCCAAAGGTTTTTGATTAAATAGCGGAATAGAAAATATGATCCCAAAAAAGTGTATGTATATCACACGTACACAACCACACTAGGCCCCAATTACTATTGTTTGTACCCCTAAAAGGCTAGGAGTAGGGGGAGTATGGAACAGGCAGCACCCTCAAACCTTCAGAAGTATGAGATGAACCCCAACAACTTGGAAAGGTGGATCTCTCTCACACGTACCAACACAGACTATCCCCCAATTTAACTGATCCCCAAAGGTTTTTGATTAAATAGCGGAATAGAAAATATGATCCCAAAAAAGTGTATGTATATCACACGTACACAACCACACTAGGCCCCAATTACTATTGTTTGTACCCCTAAAAGGCTAGGAGTAGGGGGGGTATGGAACAGGCAGCACCCTCAAACCTTCAGAAGTATGAGATGAACCCCAACAACTTGGAAAGGTGGATCTCTCTCACACGTACCAACACAGACTATCCCCCAATTTAACTGATCCCCAAAGGTTTTTGATTAAATAGCGGAATAGAAAATATGATCCCAAAAAAGTGTATGTATATCACACGTACACAACCACACTAGGCCCCAATTACTATTGTTTGTACCCCTAAAAGGCTAGGAGTAGGGGGAGTATGGAACAGGCAGCACCCTCAAACCTTCAGAAGTATGAGATGAACCCCAACAACTTGGAAAGGTGGATCTCTCTCACACGTACCAACACAGACTATCCCCCAATTTAACTGATCCCCAAAGGTTTTTGATTAAATAGCGGAATAGAAAATATGATCCCAAAAAAGTGTATGTATATCACACGTACACAACCACACTAGGCCCCAATTACTATTGTTTGTACCCCTAAAAGGCTAGGAGTAGGGGGGTATGGAACAGGCAGCACCCTCAAACCTTCAGAAGTATGAGATGAACCCCAACAACTTGGAAAGGTGGATCTCTCTCACACGTACCAACACAGACTATCCCCCAATTTAACTGATCCCCAAAGGTTTTTGATTAAATAGCGGAATAGAAAATATGATCCCAAAAAAGTGTATGTATATCACACGTACACAACCACACTAGGCCCCAATTACTATTGTTTGTACCCCTAAAAGGCTAGGAGTAGGGGGAGTATGGAACAGGCAGCACCCTCAAACCTTCAGAAGTATGAGATGAACCCCAACAACTTGGAAAGGTGGATCTCTCTCACACGTACCAACACAGACTATATCCCAATTTAACTGATCCCCAAAGGTTTTTGATTAAATAGCGGAATAGAAAATATGATCCCAAAAAAGTGTATGTATATCACACGTACACAACCACACTAGGCCCCAATTACTATTGTTTGTACCCCTAAAAGGCTAGGAGTAGGGGGAGTATGGAACAGGCAGCACCCTCAAACCTTCAGAAGTATGAGATGAACCCCAACAACTTGGAAAGGTGGATCTCTCTCACACGTACCAACACAGACTATCCCCCAATTTAACTGATCCCCAAAGGTTTTTGATTAAATAGCGGAATAGAAAATATGATCCCAAAAAAGTGTATGTATATCACACGTACACAACCACACTAGGCCCCAATTACTATTGTTTGTACCCCTAAAAGGCTAGGAGTAGGGGGGGTATGGAACAGGCAGCACCCTCAAACCTTCAGAAGTATGAGATGAACCCCAACAACTTGGAAAGGTGGATCTCTCTCACACGTACCAACACAGACTATCCCCCAATTTAACTGATCCCCAAAGGTTTTTGATTAAATAGCGGAATAGAAAATATGATCCCAAAAAAGTGTATGTATATCACACGTACACAACCACACTAGGCCCCAATTACTATTGTTTGTACCCCTAAAAGGCTAGGAGTAGGGGGAGTATGGAACAGGCAGCACCCTCAAACCTTCAGAAGTATGAGATGAACCCCAACAACTTGGAAAGGTGGATCTCTCTCACACGTACCAACACAGACTATCCCCCAATTTAACTGATCCCCAAAGGTTTTTGATTAAATAGCGGAATAGAAAATATGATCCCAAAAAAGTGTATGTATATCACACGTACACAACCACACTAGGCCCCAATTACTATTGTTTGTACCCCTAAAAGGCTAGATGAGGAGTAGGGGGAGTATGGAACAGGCAGCACCCTCAAACCTTCAGTATGAGATTGTGTTCACTGTACCCCACAAAGATTGAGTTCACTGCACCCCACAATGATTGTGTTCACTGCACCCCACAAAGATTGTGTTCACTGCACCTCACAAAGATTGTGTTCACTGTACCCCCCAAAGATTGTGTTCACTGCACCCCACAAAGATTCTGTTCACTGTACCCCACAAAGATTGTGTTCACTGCACCCCAAAAAGATTGTGTTCACTGCACCCCAAAAAGGATGTTGTTCACTGCACCCCAAAAAGGATGTTGTTCACTCCACCCCAAAAAGATTGTGTTCACTGCACCCCACAAAGATTGTGTTCACTGCACCCCAAAAAGATTGTGTTCACTGCACCCCAAAAATGATTTTGTTCACTGCACCCCAAAAAGGATTTTGTTCACTGCACCCCAAAAAGGATGTTGTTCACTCCACCCCAAAAAGATTGTGTTCACTGCACCCCAAAAAGATTGTGTTCACTGCACCCCACAAAGGATTTTGTTCACTGCACCCCAAAAAGATTGTGTTCACTGCACCCCAAAAAGGATGTTGTTCACTGCACCCCAAAAAGGATTTTGTTCACTGCACCCCAAAAAGATTGTGTTCACTGCACCCCACAAAGGATTTTGTTCACTGCACCCCACAAAGATTGTGTTCACTGCACACCAAAAAGGATTGTGTTCACTGCACCCCAAAAAGATTTTGTTCACTGCACCCCAAAAAGATTGTGTTCACTGCAGCCCAAAAAGATTGTGTTCACTGCAGCCCAAAAAGATTGTGTTCACTGCAGCCCAAAAAGATTGTGTTCACTGCAGCCCAAAAAGATTGTGTTCACTGCAGCTCACACACAGAAAAATGGATGTGGATCACTGACACCTGCCTATCTCCAATCCCACACCACACAGCAATATCGATTGTAGTTTGTAGAACACAGTTTCCCTAAAATTCAGCAGACTCTGTCCCTAACAGGATTGAGAAGAGATCGTAGATCAGGATTGAGTGCAGACCCCACCCCCCACACAGCAATATCGATTGTAGTTTGTAGAAGACACTGACCCTATATAATTCAGCAGACTCTATCCCTAAAATGCCTACAACTCGCCCTGCCTAAACACTCCGACCTGTCCCTCAATTCTATCCGGACACAAATGGTTTTTTCCTGCCTATCTTTCCCTAATCAGCAGCCAGCACGTTGATGTGTGCTCTGTCCCTGAATCTAAGCAGCATAATGACGCCGCTGCGGCTGCCTCGAACTTATAAAGACTTGGTCACATGCTTCAGACGGCCAATCACAGCTACTGAGACATTTGCAGGCATGGCTGGGATGGCTTAAGGCACACCAGTTAAACGATTGTTGATTGGCTGTTGAAAGCCCGCCATGAAAAGAGCGCCAAAGCATGCAAAACCCGGAAATAAAACGACCGAACACGGATTTTTACCCGAACATACAGTAAAGTGTCCGTGTCCGTGTTCGGGTACAAAAAATCCAATTATTCGGTACGAACACGAATAATACAGTCCGTGTTCGCTCAACACTACATATGAGCATTTTACATTCCATGTTATACTTTTTATCTGTATGCACATGTTAAAGAAAATATGTTATTTTTCCCTGCAAGCTGTGTCATGTCTCTCACTCAAAGTCCCGACCTCTTCTCTTTGTTGTACCAATTTAGGGATGGAGACGCACGACATATCCCCCCATGCGTCTCATTTAAAGTCCCACCTTCCCCCCTCCTTATTTTATACAGTAACAGTGCATATTATTTAGAACTGATCACTGTATTGGTGTCACTGGTCCCCAAAAACTGTCACTTAGTGTCAGATTTGCCCACCCCAATGTCGCAGTCCCGCTAAAATTTGCTGATCACTGCCCTTACTAATAAAAACAATAAAAATTTAAAAAAAGTCCATAAATCTATGCCATAGTTTGTAAACGCTGTAACTTTTGCACAAACCAATTGAAATACGCGTTTTGAGTTTTTTTTAAATCAAAAATATGTAGCAGAATACATATTGGCCTAAACTGATAAAGAAATTTGGTTTTTAATTTTTTTTATTGGGAATGTTTTATAGCAGAAAGTAAAAAATATTGTTTTTTCTTTCAAAATTGTCAGTCTTTTTTTGTTTATAGGGCAAAACATAAAAACCACAGAGGTGATCAAATACCACCAAAAGATAGCTCTATTTGTGGGGAAAAAATTACATCAATTTTATTTGGGTATATTGTCGTACGACCACGTAATTGTCAGTTAAAGCAACACAGTGCCGTATCGCATAAAATGGCCTGATCATTAAGGGGGTGAAACCTTCCGGAGCTGAAGTGGTTAATATCATTTCAACAAAAGCAATATTTTTGTTAACATCTTTTAAATATTTACATTTTTTTTTAAAATGTATACCCCGTTATTTAGTAAAAATAGCAATGTTATACGTAAATGTAGGTACTGAATTCCCTCCTGCTGCTGTAGTTTAACCACTTCCCGTCCACCATCAAATGATCGGCTCTCCTCGCCTCACACTGTAAGTGTGTGTGGCGAGGAGAGACAATCAGCGGCTCCTCCTCAAAGGGGAACCTAGAAAAGGTAATCAGGGCACTGATCATCAGTGCCCTGATTACAGAAAAGCTCAAAATCAGTGCCCACAGTGCCCACCATCAGTGCCCCCCATCAGTGCCCACCATCAGTGCCCATAGTGTTGCCAGTCTGTGCTGCCCATCAGTGTCCATCAGTGCAGCCTGTCAGTGCTCATCAGTGCCGCCTATCAGTATTGCCCGTCAGTGCCCATCAGAACCCATCAGTGCCGCCCGTCAGAGCCGCCTATCAATGCCCATCAGTGCCACCTCTCAGTGCTCATCAGTGCCGCCTTTCAGTGCCCATCAGTGCTGCCTGGCAGTGCTCATCAGTGCCGCCTATCAGTGCCCATCAGTGTGGAATATTAGTACCTCCTCATCAGTGCCACCTCATCAGTGCCCATAAGTGCCACCTCATCAGTGCCCATCAGTGCAGCCTATCAGTGCCCATCAGTGCCGCCTCATCAGTGCACATCAGTGAAGGGGGGAAAATTACTTATTTTCAAAATTTACTCAATGAAAATTTTCTGTCTTTTTCTTTTTTTTTTTTAAGAAATGAAAAACCCAGCAGTGATTAAATACCACCAAAAGAAAGCTCTATTTGTGTGAAAAAAAATTATACAAATTTCATATGGGTAAAGTGTAGCATGACCACGCAATTGTCATTCAAAATATGACAGTGCTGAAAGCTGAAAATTGGCCTGGGCAGGAGGGGGGTGAAAGTGCACTCTATTGAAGTAGTTAATTTAAAGTTTCATATCCTGTTTACAGTCTGTTTAATAATCCAGTGTGCCCCTGTGTCTGTGTTTTATAAAAATAAGCCATTATTTACAAGTTTTCAGAGCGCCACTCACCACTCACGTGACCCACTGCCTCTCTCCTCCTCTCCTCCTCCTCTCCTCCTCCCCTCCCAACTGACATCAGTGAGGAATCCTTGGCCCCACCCACTGCAGGCAACTGTCAGACAGGGAGAGGAGAGAGCCGACGGGTCACGTGAGTGGCGCTAGGCCCTCTGAAAACTGGTAAAGAACGGCTTATTTCTTTTTTAAACACAGACACACAGTCACACAGGATTATTAAACAGACCAGACAGGATGGTAAAAAGTGGCTTTACAACCACTATGCAGACAATACATTTGCAATACAATTTAATACAGGAAGAATCAGAGAGCGCCCTGCTTGTTAGAGCTTACAATCTTCATCAGTTGAAGTTTCCTTTACAAATTATGCTTAGTGAAGTTAAAAAAAGGGTGCAGCTCATGGTAACACACATCTGTGGAGGAGAGAGGGTGTTATCAGTTAGCTCAAGGCACAGGGGCAAGAAGGATATGTGCACTTTGTTTTATCCTTATCCTTTAGGTAGTAGTCTCAACTTTATAACTTTCTTTATTGTGGTAGCTGTGTTGGTTTTTGTTTTTTAGGCTCCCCCTCTCCTTTATTTTTGCTTGGTGATCCTGTCCATAACACACGTTCTGTCCCATGCTTACTCACCAAACACCAAACTGCATCTTTGGAGGAGCAGTGCTGTTACCCTTGGACTACACAATACCTTCTGCTCCCCTAATCATTATTATATAGGGGAATGTATTTTATAGTTTATATAAAATTACTGGGAAGTCTAATATTATTAATTAAGGTTTCAATTCAGTGTGCAAACAGTTAGGAGTACACTGGATTTCTGGATTAGTTAACAAAATGTTCTTAGCCTGAAAAATGAAAACGAATGCATCCACCTGATCTAGGAACTGATAAGCTTCAATATATTAAATTGTTGTTCTTGGGTTTAGATACACTTTAAAGTCACTCTAGCAGTAGCTAGATGTTATAGCAGAATAGACTTGTAAAAGACGAAAAGGATGATGTCAGGTGAGGAAAATCTTTGCTCTCTTTATGAAATCCAGCTGCCACTGCTATCCAATACTTCCAGGTGTGACGGCTAGCATTGTATGCAGTGATTGCTTCCACTGACCCACTCAGGGACACATTGCCCATTTATAAAATCAATAAAAATATTTTCTTTCAGCACACCCAGCAAGTATTTACATCTGTCTTGACCTCTTCCTCATTCCTGCTGAATTGTTCAAAATTAGTTTCATGGGTGACCCTGTCAGCACCAGCTGGCTTACCAAAAGTTGACTGAAAAAGAACCATGCGAAAAATACAGTCAGAACACAATAGCCCAAACCAAAGAAATAGAGCAAGGTGTGCCAGAATAAAATTGGATGAAAGAGTCTAAGATTATATTAATTTTTGTTAAAATTAAAAATAAATTAAAATAACCAACGCATTTCGTCGGCATTGGCGGTTTTCATATGACTTTTTTAAACCAACAATTAAAATGATCTTGGGCTCTTTTATCCAATTTTAGTCTGGAGCTCCTTTCTGTATTTCTGTGGTTTGAGTGAATGCCGGTTCACATATATGCGATGCAGGAACCCTGCGAATCCACTGCGGGTTCCCGCATCGCATTCAAATCGCAGGCAGTTCACACTGCCATATGCAAATCGCTGTGGGTGTCAATACAAAGTTAATGACAGCCCCAGATCTGTTCGCATATCGCAGTGCGAACTGGCAGTTTGGACATGAATCAGATCGCATTGGTGGGAACCACCATGCGTTCCGATTCTGCTTCAGACCCAAAAAAGGGTTGTGTGCATGTTCTGTCTGAATCCAATGCAAATTCAGCCATACAATCTGTATGGCTGAATTTGCATCGCACAGACATCGCATGTGATTTTCAGAGCAGTGCGCTTCGAATCACATGCAATGTCTGTCATTGCTATAGTGTGAACCAGGATGTTCTTTTGGGTGCCCATCGAGGGAAACCTTGCTGTGCGGGGGCCACCTTGCCAGAGATATTAAACTTGTTTGAAGTTTTCTGTCATCTGACTACACTTGTAAGGCTGTATGTTCCCAGTGCCTCTTTGAGTATGTTGGTCTGGAGAGTACAATAGCAGGCCCTCCATTTTCTCTATTCCCATGGGGAATTCCTAGCATAACACTGAAAGCTTCTTACGAAGTGTAGAGAGTATGGTGATAAATTTATTAAAGTACTTGGACCAGGCTGTAATTTGCATCTGCAGTACAGTCTACAGGGGGGGTTCCAGGAACTGGCTTATACAAGTCTGTCTGCACGAAGTTTCAAACCCTTTGGTAGGTAGGATAGTCCACATATATGTATTACAACAGATAAACTCATCAGTGTGCTGCTGCTCCTTTATTGCCCAGTTACAGGCTATGGCGGATCTTGGACCAGGTTGTAATTTGCATCTGCAGTACAGTCTATGGGTGGTCCAGGAACTGACATCATAAGACCATCTGCACAGAGTTTCAAACCTTTTGGTAGGTAATATAACTCACATAACTCACATAACTAACATAACTCCCATAACTCACATATATATGTAGTGGTGTAGTGGTTGGCACTTTCGCCTAACAGCAAAAGGGTCGCTGGTTTGAATCCCAACCACGGTACTACCTGGACAGAGTTTCCATGTTCTGCCTGTGCCTGTGTGGGTTTCCTTTCACACTCCAAAGACATACTGGTAGGTTAATTGAATCTCGTCTAAATTGGCCCTAGTATGTGTATGTAAGAATTAGGGATAGACCGATATGGTTTTTTCAGGGCCGATACTGATATTTGGGTCACAACGTATCGGCTGATATGGGCCGATATATTGTACATTTAAAGTTTTAAAAAATAAAGACAATTTTTGACACAAATCTGATACTGAACATGTTAATTTTTGTTTAATGCTTAATGGCTGGCTTGCTGGCTGGCACCCTGTGATGGGTGGATGGCTGGCACCATGTGGTGGATGGCTGGTTGGCTGGCACCCTGTGGTGGATGGCTGGCTGGCACCCTGTGGTGGGTGGCTGGCTGGCTGGCTGGCACCCTGTGATGGGTGGCTGGCTGGTTGGCCCCCTGTGGTAGGTGGGTGGCTGGCAGAGGGGCTGTGGGTGACTGGCTGGTACATTGCCTGTGGCTGGCTGGTACAGGGCCTGTGGGTGGCTGGCTGTCTGGCACCCTGTCTGTGGGTGGCTGGCTGGCTGGCACCCTGTGGTGGGTGGGTGGCTGGCTGGCTGGCACCCTGTGGTGGGTGGCTGGCTGTCTGGCACCCTGTGGTGGGTGGGTGGCTGGCTGGCTGGCACCCTGTGGTGGGTGGGCGGGTGGCTGACACAGGGGCTGTGGAAGGCTGGCTGGTAAAGGGCCTGTGGGTGACTGGCTGTCTGGCTGGCACCCTGTGGTGGGTGGCTGGATGGCTGGCTGTCTGGCACCCTGTGGTGGGTGGGTGGCTGGCTGTCTGGCACCCTGTGGTGGGTGGCTGGCTGGCACCCTGTGGTGGGTGGGTTGCCGACACAGGGGCTGTGGAAGGCTGGCTGGTAAAGGGCCTGTGGGTGACTGGCTGGCTGGTACTGTGCCTGTGGCTGGCTCGCTGGTACAGTGCCTGTGGCTGACTGGTACAGGGCCTGTGGGTGTGGGTGGTTGGCTGACACTGGGCTGCTGTGGGTGGTTGTATGGCTGTGATACACTCCCGTGAGACTAGTCCCCACTCCAGACGAGGCTGTCCAAGGCGAGGGAGGAGGCCTAAGAAGGCAGAATGACATCACAAAAATATCGGCCAGTTCCGGGGGCGATACTGATATAGGGGGGAAAGAGCATATCTGCCACCTATAGATCAGCCTTGCCGATAATCGTTCTATCCCTAGTAAGAATGTGAGTGAGGGACTTTAGATTGTAAGCTCCTTGAGGGTAGGGACTGATGTGTATGTAAAGCACCGTGTAAATTGACAGCACTAAAGAAGTACCTGAAATAAATGAAATGCATTTTAGCTGGAATTTCAGATCTAATTTTGTTATAAGTTTAAAGACTACAGTTCTAAAACATTCAGTCCTGCTCCTGTTACGTTACATACTTATCTATGAATATTCTTATAAACTCTTCTACACGAGCCAGCTTATAATTTATGATTAGTGGTCCTTTAAACTCTCTCTTACTTAGTAGACCTTTATTAATATGAACACGAGTATCTCTTCCATTTAGATTAGATGGCATGTATTTTCATGAGACATATATAAATGAAACTGACGCCCATGTCTTCTTGAAGCAAGGGAATCATGCCTATGAATACAGATTTATGTTTTTTCCTGTCAGGTTAAAAGACAGATGTAGTGGTAATTGCATCTTCTGGCAGTCTCTGCCTTCATTGTGGAAATGAAATACTCCGTTAACTGTTTCGCTTTTACATCTTTTAGCTCACCCACTGGGAGAATGGAAGAGTACTTCATTTTCTATTATGCCTACTCGTTGTAGCTTCAGTCTGAGAGTTTGGACATGTTGATTACTTGTAATATATTCATACAGCTCCGTGTTCATTGGTTTAATGCACTGCCTTTGACCCACCTAACCATACTTTCGGTAATTGTGCAGAGGAGTCTATGGCATCTCAGCCCGTGAGATTACATTGTTCTAATGTGGGTAATGATGATCATAATACAATGCAGCACTCTCAGTGAACTCCTTCACGCTTGCTAAAATGAGCAAAACTCACAGGACTGCACTTGTTTTATTCCATTGTTACCAGCATTTTATTGTCTGATTGCTAAAAATAGGAGGAAAAACATGTTGTTAAAAAAAAAAAAAAACTGTCCACTATGGAGCGGAGCCCGCTTGCAATGGCTGCAGAGACCAGAATAAAAAGAAAGAAGATGCAAAAATCATAATACACTACAAAAAACTACTACTGCAAAAGTTTTAGGCAAGTGTGAACAAATGCTGTAAATTAAGAATAGTTCAGAAACAGAAGTGTTAATAGTTTATTTTTATCAATCAACAAAATGGAAAGTAAATGAACAGAAGAGAAATCAATCTTTGATGTGACCACCCTTTGCCTTCAAAACAGCATCAATTCTTTAATTCTTCTAGGTATACTTGCATGCAGTTTTTGAAGGAACTCGGCAGGTAGGTTGTTCCAAACATCTTGGAGAACTAACCACATATTTTCTGTGGATGTAGGCTGCGTCAAATCTTTCTGTCACTTCATGTAATCCCATACCGGCTTGATGATGTTGAGATCAGGGCTCTGTGGGGGCCAAAACATCACTTTCAAGGTCTCCTTGTTCTTCTTCACTCTGAAAAAAGTTCTTAATAACATTGGCTGTATGTTTGGGGTCGTTGTCCTGTTGAAGAATACATTTGCTGTGCCCTGCAGTGACAAAGGGGCCAGTGGATGAAACCACAGTGTGCCAGCTTCTGACAATACAGAAAAATATTTTTTTTAGTAAATTTATCGCTACAAGACAGCAAAGTTTAATGGCATGAAGAACAGGATTGGTAAATTATAATGATATTCTCTGCAGGTTGGGCTTGTTTTTTTGATGTTTTTAAGAGCCACTATGGAACTGTAATCTCTTCTTTAGCTTTGGATAGAGTGGGGAAAAATGATGGGCATATAGTGATCATGGATATTTCAAGTAGCATAGCAAGAAATAAGCCATGACAATAATTTAAATAAAGATTATAATCTAATAAACAAAAAATAATAAAACGTAATTATCCTATGCTATAGTAGTAAACCGTTCAACAACGCTGTAGAAATGAATCTCTCTCTATATAAAAAAATATATATATTTATATATTATATTAGGTGACAGACATGCTGTTGTTTTATACAAACTGTCTGATGCATTTGACATACTTGCTAATGAAAAAGAAAATATAATGAAATGTGACAGACAATAAACATATTAACCACATCTAAAGCCAATTACTTTTTATTAGACTCTTAGTGATGTGTGCATCCATTAAAAACAGCTCAAGTGTCCTTTATATTGTACTATTAATTAGTTTGTAATCTGGTTATTTTTATAGCAGCTATCAGGAGATACCAAGGATTATTTTATTTGTATACTTTTCTATATTTTTATGTGGAAAGTTTTTTCTTTTTCATGCTATTTCTTTATGAGTCATTTATACTGTTGAAAACAATTCACACAGTTAATAAATGTATAGCACATTATATATTAAAAATTATCTTAATTTAGTTCCTGGCAGTTTAAAATAATTTCACTCTGCTATTGAGTTTGGGTGGTTTAAGACATTTGTGCTGCAGTAACACATGGTAAAATTCACCTTATACCATTGTTACCACCGCACGTAGTAATGTATGATCTATTGTGTGGTGTGTTATGGTGACATGTATTGTAATAAAAAACTATTGCCAGTGCTGCTAAACAAAGGTAAATCCTCTGTGCATTTGCTATAAAAAAAAAAAAAAAATATATATATATATATATATACGAAGGTTTATGAGCACTGCGTCCTATTCAAAATGAATGGGCTGCATTAACATATGAATAATAAAGGCTATATTTTTTTAAAACAAAATAAAAAAGAGATTATACTTACCTGCTCTGTGCAACAATACTGCACAGAGTGGTCTCTTGCATATAAGGTAAGGGTGAGGAGCATATGTTTATAGATTGCTATTGTAGGTCCCTGTATTGAAATAATACTTGTCTGACCTAACCGGGGGAAAGCATATGAAAAAGGTGTTCTGTTCAAGAGTCAGAGCTAAGGTTTGGTTAAATGGTCAGTACACAAATTTAGGGATTCAAAAGTAAAATGTAAATCATAGCAATTTATTTGTAAATAATTTTTCTTGTGATTACAACACCGTACAGATATTGGCTTTGCCTTATAGTATGTGACCAGTATAAACATAAAAAACAAGACATACAACGTAAAACATTTAACAATTAACAGGGTACCGGCCGATGCATAATAAATGACATCACTGGGCTATTATTAATCAGTATACTCTCTAGCGGTGTACACCGTTTCTATATCCTTCCAGCGATGTGTGTCTGTGGGCTTGTGGGGGAAAAAAAAGAGACTAATAGTCAATCGTTTTTTGCTAAATGAAGCAGGGTGAGTGGGGGTTCACAGTGGTGGGTAGCTGAGATAATTTCTCCTCTAAATGGCATCATTTACACGATCCGAGGGTACGGCAGAGTATTCCTCCTTTTTGTTCCGAGTCTGTATTATGACTCGTGATCAGGTCGGCAATTGCCTTGATTCAGAACTCCTTCCCTCTTATAGTGTAAGTGAAGTATCAGGTTTCAGTGGTTCATTGGTTGGGGATGTTTCATTTTGGTGTTACAAATGTCTTTTATGGATTGGTTGTTTTGGAGGTTTGCAGAGCATGTGGATGTCTCTTTTTATATTTGCGGCATTAATCGTGGGGTGTCAGGTGGTTTTAAAGTCTACCACCGATTCTTGGGGACTATGCAGAGTGTGTGCCTGTGTTCATCCAATGCAGGATGCCTCAGTGGTTTGCTCCGTCTCGTCAGAGACACTCTGTCAGCCGAACTCACCCTGCTTCATTTAGCAAAAAACGATTGACTATTAGTCTCTTTTTTTCCCCCACAAGCCCACAGACACACATCGCTGGAAGGATATAGAAACGGTGTACACCACTAGAGAGTATACTGATTAATAATAGCCCAGTGATGTCATTTATTATGCATCGGCCGGTACCCTGTTAATTGTTAAATGTTTTACGTTGTATGTCTTGTTTTTTATGTTTATACTGGTCACATACTATAAGGCAAAGCCAATATCTGTACGGTGTTGTAATCACAAGAAAAATTATTTACAAATAAATTGCTATGATTTACATTTTACTTTTGAATCCCTAAATTTGTGTACTGACCATTTAACCAAACCTTAGTTCTGACTCTTGAACAGAACACCTTTTTCATACAGAGTGGTCCCTTACCTCCTCTTTGGCGGTCCTCTGCTGGCGATGTCTGCTTCTTCTTCTCCTGAATGCCCCCTTAGCAAGCTGTGTGCTCCCAAGTTGAGCTGTGTGTGTCTATAGACACAGAGCCCCAGCAAGCCAAGCCCTGCACTCCATCCTCTTAGAGTTTGACTGACAGCAGCAGAAGCCTATGACTCCTGTGTCTTCTGTGAGATTAGAAAGTGGAGTAGTGGTGCTGCAGCTGGGGTCAATGCTGGATCACTGAGTCAGGTAAGTGTTTATGGGGGGGGGGGGGGACAGCAGGCACTGGGTATTTTTTTATCTTTACCTTTAATTTAAGGTTTAAAAAAACACTTAAAGTATAACTAGAAAAAAAAATATATATATATATATATTTTTTTTTTCCGCTTTGGATAGAGTGAAAAGGGATTAGAACACTTGTCAATTTGTATTTCTGTCTATGTCCCCATTAACCACTTGCCGACCGCCGCACGACTATCTACGTCGGCGGTCAGCCCCTCACAGGCAAACTAACGTAGGGCTACGTTGCTTGCTTGTGAGGGTCTAGGGAGCGAGCGCGCACCCCCGGAGGCGCGCTCCCGCTCCCGCGTGGTCACGGACCCCCCCGCGCGTGTGACCAGCGGACCCGATGTCCGCCGGCCACTCGGCGATCGGCGGGGGAGAGGGAGAATGTCAGGCAGCTTGTGTAAACAAGCTGCCTGTCATTCTCCTCGCTGCAAAGACAGTGATCACATGGATCTACTATGTAGATCCGTTGATCAGTGTCCTTACAGCTGAAGCCACAGCCAATCACAGTAGAAAGCACGCCCCTAGGGACACACACAGCCCCTCCCTCCCAAATAAAGTTAACCCCTTCACTACCAGTGTATTTTTACAGTAACAGTGCATATATATAGCACTGATTACTGTAGAAATGTCACTGGTAACCCCAAAAGTGTCAAAAATGTCAGTCAAGGGTCCGATCTGTCCGCCGCAATGTCGCAGTACCGCAAAAAAAATCGCAGATCGCCGCCATTACGCGTTAAAAAAAAAAACAACAAAAATGACAAAAATCTTTCCCTTTGTTAGTAAACGCGATAACTTTTGCGCAAACCAATCAAAATACGCTTTTTGTGATTTTTTTTACCAAATATAGGTAGCATAAAACAAATTGGCTGAAAATGTTAAAAAATTTTGATTTTTACATTTTTTTTTGGGGGAATTTCATATAAAAAAATGTGAAAAATATTGTTATTTTTGCAAAATTGACGCTCTTTTTTTGTTTATAGCGCGTGATCAAAAAATCGCACAGGTGATCAAATACCACCAAAAGAAAGCTCTGTTTGTGGGAAAAAAAGGACGCCAAATTCGTTTAGGAACAGCGTCGCACGACCGCGCAATTGTCCGTTAAAGTCACGCAGTGCCGAATCGCAAAATACCCCCTGGTCGGAATGGGGGTAAAATCTTCCGGGGCTTAAGTGGTTAAGGAGATTCACCCTCTCTATATTCACCCTATCTATTTGTCCTGTTTACCATTATCATTGAAAGTGTAAGTAAAAGAAAATCCTACATTTTGGGTTTTCCCCAGATAAGTAATAAAGGGGAAATCTTCCAACGGGGACATCAGTTCTGGAATTCTGGAATTCCTTTAGTTTGAAGGGATTTCCTTTCACTTCCTGTTTGGCTATGGGGCAGGAAGTGAAGGGAACGCTCGGCAAGGGGACACAGATGGCGAAAAAAAAAAAAATTGACAGGGGTTATAACTTTCTTTTGCTCTATCCAAAATAAAAAAAAAAAAAAGCAAAATAAAAAACATTTGCCTATAGTTCTTTTTTAAGGTAAAAAAGAAAACCCTTTAGAACCACTTCAACGTGTGAAATGCCACACAATGACATGCATATGGTAATATGTGACCTGAATGCTGGTGAAAGATGTGAAGGGGGCCTTATGTTTTTTCTTTTAATTCTGTTTAAGGGCATTTTTGCATGCATTGCTGTATGTTGCTGATACTTGTTTATGAGTTTTAGCATACATTTTATGTACATGTTTCTCGAAGGATAGGTACATCTTTTCTGTGTAGAGGTGTGTATCTTAAAACGCATATATGTTATTTTTATTATACAGGATTGTAACAGCAACAACAGTTTACGCAGTGCATTACAATAAAAAGGGGAACAGTACAATTACAATAAAGTTCAATATAAAAGGAATAGGACAGCCCTGCTCATGGAGCTTACAGTCTAAAGGGAGGGGGAGGTGGTACAAAAGGTAATGGCTACAGGGGAAGATCTGATAGAGGGGCACAAGTACAGTTCTGAGGTGGAGGTGGGGTAGGCTTCCCTGAATAAGTGAGTTTTCAAGAATTGCCTAAATGTGGACAGGGTAGGAGCTGAACGGACATACTTGGGCAGGGAGTTCTAGAGGATAGAAGAGGCTCTGGAGAAGTCCTGGAGGTGAGCATAGGAGGAGGTAACAAGGGAGCTAGAGAGCAGGAGGAGTGAAGAGGACGATTTGGGAGATATCTGCAGATGAGGTTGGTGATGTAGCTGGGGGCAATGCTGTGGATGGCCTTGTATGTTGTGGTTAGTATCATAAGTTTTATACGGTGGGGCAGGGGAAGCCAGTGAAAAGATTGGCAGAGAGGAGCAGCAGTCACGGATAGGTTAATAAGGTGTATTAGTCTGGCGGCAGCATTCATGATAGACTGAAGAGAGGATAGCCTGTGTAAAGGTAGGCCAGTGAGGAGGGAGTTGCAGTAGTCAAGGCAGGAAATAACCAGGGAATGAATACGTTGTTTTGTGGTGTCGTTAGCCAGACAGGGGCGAATTCTGAACAAGTGTTAAAAAATACATTCACATTTGCGTTTGATTGAGGAAAGTTGTGTGCATTCCTCTGCCATTTCTCTTGCAAGAAAACTAGGCACATTTTCGTGTGTTCAAATTCCAGAAGGCCCACCTTTGGCTGATACAGCTAGAGAAGACAGTTGTCAGGATTAATGATAAACACAATTATACTGTATTGACTATTAAATGAAGCACAACCATGAAACCAAATAAAATATGGAACACAGATGGCTAAAAATAATGTTTTTAATTTAGTTTATAATGCTCTGTTTTAAAACGTGACTTTATGAAATGACATACATTCTTAGACCATGTTTGTCCAGACAGAATATTTATCCACAGGCAGCTTAAAGTGGTTGTTAAGCATCTACTGTATGTTAAATCATGTAATCCCCTCTCTTACGTTATAATCAAATGTGCAGTGTGTTTGTTTTTAAAAAAAAATTCAGCAAAATACCTTATTTACAGCACGGCGGGGTGCTTACGTGACCTGCCGCCGCTCTCCCTCCTTGATACGAGCACTACAGTGGGAGTGGCTGTGTTTCCCTGCTGACGTCAGCCAGGAGGAGAGAAGGAGAGTGGCGGGAGGTTACGTGAGCGCCCCGCGGCGCTGTAAATAAAGTATTTTGCTAAATTTTTTTAAAAAGCAGACACGTTGCACATTTGATTATAATGTAGGAGAGGGGATTACACCATTTATTATTTGTAATTTTAACAGCTATAGTGGCCAGGGGGTGCGGGGAGGCAATGGCTCACACACAGACTCCCAAGCTGACAGATAGAGAGGGAGGGGGAGACAGGAGAGACAGCGGGATGACGAAGGGATCAGCAGCCATAATTACAGTGGGCGACACAAGAACTGGCAGGATAAACCAGTTTTTTTATAGCTTAGATAGGGACAAATGACACAGCACAAGCATTATGTTGTGTATCGTGCTGTAAAGGATTCACATTTTTTTTTTTTTTGGTTACAACCACCTTAACTCTTCAATAAGAGACATAGGTTGAATCCAACGCAACTTTGTTTCAGCTAATTGTAGTACAGAGAAAGTTTTTCCAGTCTTTTGAAGTGTAAAAATACAATAGGGGTTAATTTACTAAAGGCAAATAGACTGTGTAGTTAGCAAAGTGCAGTTGCTCCAGAGCTCAGTAAATGAGATAAAGCTCAAAGAATACCCAATCACATGCAAGGGAAATAAAGAAAAAAATAAAACAGCATACTACAAAACATAACCAACCTAATGCATAAAAAGACATAAAAACATATGAAAGTGGGACAAAACATACCAGGAAGATATACTGTACATGACATATCTCATTGCTGCATAGACTAGTTTGCTCATCTTGGTGGAATACATCAAATATAACATCCCCAAAAATATTTAAAGTGGTTCTGAAGACAGGAAATGTTTTCCCTGCATCAAAGTAAAAAAGTGTCCTATTGGTTATATCATACCCCCCAACTGTCCCGGATTTGGCGGGACCGTCCCGGGATTGCAAGTAAATCCCGGCATCCCGCAGAACCTGGCAGGAGTCCCGGAAACCAGTGTCAGCTCCTTTATTACTTGCATCTCACAGATGCGCACTTTAGCCGATCATCAGGGAACCTCCCCAGCATCTCCCACACACTAACCTCCTGTAGGGAGCCCAGGTAAGCCACAGCCCGCCCCTAGAGAAGATGTCATTAATGCGGGCTGGAAAACATCACAGGAGATGGACAATCGTAGAGACCCGCCCACCTGTTGCTGATTGGAGGCAAGGACTGGAGGTGGGGACTGGCCATTCAATCGAGGCAGCAAAACATAACTCTGGCCCCGTCCACCTGCTGACGATCAGAGAGCAGGGAACCGAGTTTCAGCAACTTTACACTGACTGGATTGGAGACTGGGGGAGAAGGATGGCCCTCCCATCACCCTTCAAGCAGAGGAAGTGAGTGAGTATGGAAGTGTGTGTGTATGTATATGAGTGTGTGTATATACTGTATGTGTATATATACAGTAGGTATGTGTGTGTGTGTATGAGGTTGTATGGGTCTGTATGTGAATATGTGTGAGAATGTCTGTGTGTCTTTCTGTATGTGTTGCGCTGCCAAATAATAAATAATGTGAACTCACCATAAATTCAATAAAATACATAATATAACTACCACCATAAAAAATTAATAAATATAAAGTACAACATTCATATACATTGAAGTGTAATGTTTCATGCAGTACTGCACTTGGTTGTTCCTTCACCATCTTCACATTTTGAAGAACTTCCTCAATCACCTATTTATTGATTTATTTATATTTTATGAACTTTCCAAATCACTTCATTATGGATTTATTTATTTATTACACTTTTTTGAATTTTGCACTTTATATTTATTTGTTGTTTATGGTGGTAGTTATATTATGTATTTCATTGAATTTACGATGGGTTCGCATTATTTATTATTTGGCAGTGCAACACATTGTTTTAGTGGTTTTCTTTGTACTATTGTGTGCGAGTGCTGCTGTCATTTGTTGATATAATTGTTTGTGATTTCTGTTATTGACACTTTAGCACAGGATATTTACCCCTTTTTTGTTATATGTACACTTAGAGGAGGTATTTGGCAGGGCCAGTAGTAAGGGAATATGTGCTGGGGGGAGCTTTTGGAGGGCAGAGGACTGCTAGAAGAGGGGGGAAGGGGGGGGTGGATTTGAAATCCCCCACACCCACCTTCTAGCACAAATCATTTCCCCTCCTAAAGAGTCCCCCTTCAGATATCTCCCCCCCCCCCACCTTCTAGCACAAGTCCACTCCCCTCCAAAAAACACCCCAGCATATATCTGACCCCCCCCCCCCCCATATCCCACCTTCTAGCACAAGTCTTCTCCCCTCCCAGATCCCTCCAAGCACATAGCTAACCCCCCCCTCCACCCCATCTTCTAGCACAAGTCCTCTCTCTTCCCAAAGCACCCCCCCCCCCCAGCACATATCCAAAGCCTGGATTTTGTTTAATCATGCCCCTTAAGCCCCTTCCACTGTGAAATTCCACCACACCCGCTTTTTGCCACAGCAAGCATAGTGCGCCTCCCTCAAGTGTCCCTCATTCTCAAGTTTGAAAGTTGGGAGGTATGGTATATCCTGATCCAGCACTGTGCCTGAGTGCAGCATCACTGCTCTATTTGATTCTCATGCCAGTAAGCAGATCACTAGTAATCACAGCTGTTATGAATGAAACCCATTCATTACAGTTCAAAACATTGCTGTTTCAGTGATAATCACTGTAACAGCAATAAAAGAGTAAAAAAAAATAAATAAATAAAATCCCTGATCACCCCCCCCCCCCCAGAGTAGTACAGCGTAGTACTATGATGAAAAAAAAATAGTAAGAAAGAAACATTTTAATAAAAAAATATAATCACCAGTCAGTATCCATGATTACCGACACACCAGTCTAATGATGATGCTGTACTGCACTGGTGACAGTATGTAAAAAAAAGAAAAAAATTAATTTCTTCATAAATGTAAGTATTCTGCTATATATTTTTGGTAAAAAAAATTCCAATGTGCAAAAGTTATAAAAAGTTATAAAAAAACTTTTATGCAAAAGTTATAGCGTCTACAAACTATGGGATATTTTTATCTATTTATTTATTTTTTACTAGTAATGACGGTGATCAGAGACTTATAGCGGGACTGCGATATTGTGGCGGCCATTCTGACACTAACTGATGCTTTTGACAACCTTGGGGATCAGTGACACTAATACAGTGATCAGCACTAAAAATAAGTACTGTCACAGTACTATAGATACTGGCTGGGAAGGGGATGACAGGAGGGGCAATCAAAGGGTTAACCGTGTGCCTAACCAGTGTATTACTATACTGTGTGAGGCGCTTTTACAAGGGGAAGAGATGTAATTTTTTCACTGCTTTGCAGGGGCACAAACTCCATCCCTTTACTCCTGTCAGAACGGCGATCTGACGTTCTGCCTCTCTGCCTAATCGGCGGGTGCCAGAGGACAAGGTTTAGGAGTGTCAATGGGAATGTTTGACTATTCTTGCAGAAGTGCTTTTGTGAGGTTAGGCCCTGATGGTGGACGAGAAGGCCTGGCTCGCAGTCCCTGCTCTAATTCATCCCAAAGGCGTTCTATCGGGTTGAGGTCAGGACTTATTCAAGTTCCTCCACCCCAAGCTCGCTGATCCATGTCTTTATGGACCTTGCTTTCTGCACTGGTCCAAATAATTTGGTGGAGGGGGGAATATGATGTGGGGTTGTTTTTCAGGGGTTGGGCTTGGCCACTTAGTTCCAGTGAAGGGAACTCTTAAGGCGTCAGCATACTGAGACATTTTGGGCAATTTCATGCTCCCAACCTTGAAGGAATGTTTTGGGGATGGCCCTTTCTGCTCCAACACGACTACGCACCAGTGCAAAAAACAAGGTCCATAAAGCCATGGATGAGTGAGTTTGGGGTGGAGGAACTTGAATAGGTTGTACAGAGTCCTGACCTCAACCCGATAGAACACCTTTGGGATGAATTAGAGCGCAGACTGGGAGCCAGGCCTTCTTGTTCAACATGGTCAGAATGATCAAACATTCCCATTGACACACTCCTAAACCCTGTCAACAGCCTTCAAGGGAGAGTTGAAGCTGTTATAGCTGCAAAGGGTGGGCCAACTCAATATTGAATCCTACGGACTAAGACTGGGATGCCATTAAAGTTCATGTGCGTGTAAAGTCAGGCGTCCCAATACTTTTAGTAATATAGTGTGCATCCATGTTTTAAAAATGGACTTATGAAATCATAAAAGTTCCAAAATTTGAGTAGATCAGGTCCATTATAAAATAAAGTTAGCACATACTGTAATTACTAGCTGAAATAAGATGTGCAAATTGATTTCAACAATGATTTTACACATGGAACTGCAACAAGGAGGATCATTTTAAAACACACTACACAATAACAGAATTCTTTATGCACTTTAAGTTTCCTGAACTTCTCTTTTAAAGCGAAAACATTGCAAGAAAGGCTTTTTCTATGCAGAAGAGTCACGTTCTGTCTCTTTTGCAAAAAAAAGCGTTTTATGCTACTGCTTGTAAAACTTCTTTAGAATGTACACTCCGGAAAACATGCTCAATTCAGCGTGCAGTCTCAGCATGCCTTTGTGCCAGGATGTTTTTCACAGATGAGAGCAGGTAAAGTGATGGTCTGGGGAGGCATATACATAGAGGGACGCACAGACCTCTGCAGGCAAGACAATGGCACCCACACTGACATTAGGTATCAGACCCTTTGCTGGTGCAGTAGGTCCTGGGTTCCTCCTAGTGCACGACAATGCCTGGTCTCATGTGGCGAGAGTATGCAGCCAGTTCCTGGAGGATGAAGGAATTGGTACAATTCAATGGCCCCCACGCTCGCCTAACCTAAATCCAATAGAGCACCTCTGGGACATTATGTGCCAGGTTGTACCTGTTCAGGAGCTCGGTGATGCCCTGGTCAAGATCTGAGAGGATATACCCCAGGACATGTGGGAGGAAATACCCCAGGACATCATTCGTTGTCTCATCAGGAGCATGCCCTGACATTGTCAGGCATGCATACAAGCACGTGGGGGGCATAGAAACTAAGTACCATTTTGAGTTGCTGCAATGAAATTTCAGCAAAATGAAGTAGCCTGCTGAATCATTTTTTTTCACTTAGATTTTCAGGGTGTCTTTGAATTCAGCCCTCTGTAGATTTATAGTTTAATTTTCCATCAAACATTGTGGCATCCTTGTGTTCCTAACACATTACCCAGTCCATATCAGTATAGATATCCAGCATGATATTTTTCCCCATTGAGGTCGGATGTGTTTTCAAAGTGTTCCTTTAAATTTTTTTGAGCAGTATATTTGTTAATTGTCAACTAGCTGGAGAGCCTCAGGGTATTAGTCCCACACTATACATAGGATCTTGTTATCTACACACTTAAGGAGAATAATGTTTTTTAGTCTTAAAGATAATAAAAAAAGACAAAATATAAAGAACTAATATGCAATCTTTTAAAATAGAACCTGAATCTATAAAGACTGAATCCTGACTAACCGCAAACCCCTCATTATGTCTGTTATTATTTCTCTAGCCAGAAAAGCTTTCTGTGGCCCTCTCTGACTAAGGTTGACCATACACAGAGTGAATTTCTTTCCTGTGACCATAGGTTGACAGTAGAATCCCTCCCTCCGAGCCATTGTGTTCTCCCAAAGACCGCTGGGAGAAGACAGTGATCATTGCTAATGGCTATACCAGCCGCTAGCGATAATTGTATGTAAAATCTGGCAGGCTGGTTGTCCCCAAGTTGATCAATCAATCAACTTGGGTACATTCAGCCTGTCCATACATGGCTCAAATCAGGACCAGTTCCTGCTGAACCAGTCAAGATTCGAACCGTCTATGGCCGGGCTAAGTTTCCCTTTGTTACCAGAGACCTTTCTTGAGTTTATAGTTAAGACCTGCCATTGGCTATTTTACTTGCTAAAGCAGTCTCAATGAACAGTGAAATTGGAGGTATCTGAAATCTTGGGGTGTCTGCTCTAATGTAGGACTTCTACTTTTTAGGATGGAACACAAGCTCACTTTAAGATCATGAAGAGTGGGAAGCATTTGGAAAGCATACTAGAATCTGAATGGCTGTTGATGAATGGAGATCCCAAACCATCTTTTAAAACATATTAGGTATATTAATATTTGCAAAAATAACATGCAAATTTACATATGCAACCCTCTTTTGGGGGTGTGGGAGGGGTTATGAGAAACAACCCAAAAACAGGATATTTCCCTAAACCTGTAGATAAGAGATATAGAAAGGAAATCAGGTGCGCTAAAAATTCACTTGTGTCACAAATCAGGAAATAGGTATGACACTATAATGAGTGTCCCCCATATACCTGTGGTGTGTACCAGGGTTGATGTGCACTTAAACGGGTGTACAGTGAATACTATGCACCCTTCCTGTGATTGGTTGAGCAGTCCTGTCCCTCAGTCAGACCCACTCTGTACAGAAATGTCTGCTCTCTGGTCAGGCCTCTTACAGGCTGATGGGAGAAAAACACTGAGCTCAGAGCTACTGCATCGGTGAGAGAGAGAGAGAGCGTGTGAGGGAGGAATCTGAGAAAAACATTCCTGTGACGGTGGAGATGCGGAATTCGTTACTTCAGATAACTGGTAACTTTGAATCCACTCGTATTCGTTTAGATGCGGAATTCGTTACTTCACATAATTGACACACGTGGAAGCCCTCACCCGTGACAGCAGAGAGTAACACTCAGAAGAATAGTGGACCGGGATTGGGTTGAGACGCCGAGATATTAGTGAGACAGTTGCCTTCTTGTTTGAGCGATCTGGTAAGAGGCCATACTTACTATCTGAGTGTTTCACGGTGACCTCCTGGAACCCCCAAGACACTACTGGGTTGACTATCCGCCCTTGACCTCTTTCTCTATGGTAAGGGGCTAATCCTCATTAAGGTGGTGGAACCTAGAGGAACCCACTGAGTGGATTCTATTATTTAATAATAGATAATTGGGACTTTATGCACTATTCATATGTTTATGGACTATACACTGAGGTGGCAATCACTGAAATATTGGACACTTTTCTTTGAATAATTTGTGCACCTTGTTGTTTTATGTTGATATCACATTATCCATCTATCACTACCTATTTACCAAAATACACCTATGTTTTTGCACTAGGGTGCATAGTATTCACTGTACACCCGTTTAAGTGCACATCAACCCTGGTACACACCACAGGTATATGGGGGACACTCATTATAGTGTCATACCTATTTCCTGATTTGTGACACAAGTGAATTTTTAGCGCACCTGATTTCTTTTCTATATATCTTTATCACTATTTGGTTCTAAGGTTGCAGCTATTCACACAACTGATCCTGCGCACTTATTTAATTGTATACACACTGTAGATAAGAGAACCTGAATCTTCGCTAAGTGGAAGAGTGGTATAAAGATGTACTATAAATCAGCATGGAAATAACACAAGTTTTTTTTTTTTTATAAGAAGAGATTAATAACCGTATTTACATCCAATGTACAAAAAGGTATTATCAGCAAAGGGTCCAACAAGAGTCCTGGAATTGTGCAAAAATACCCGGGTATATAAAATCATTATTAAAGATACCTGCAGATGAATGTTGCAGCAAAATCTAACTGTAGGTGCCCCTGAGCTTAAACACAATGTGGTGTCCACTTTGTAGTTGGAGTTCTGAAGACAAGATCAGTGGTGATCCGGAGATTATCCAGCCATTGTCCAACCAGTCTGGGACATAGCTTCTCACAAACAGAAACTGTGGTGTGACACTGGAACTCAAAGTCAGCCTATCTAATTTGGGTGTCAATCCTTAGTGGATTTTATTCTGCCATGAAAGAAGGACCCCTAACTATAAAAGTGGCCGCCAGACGCCTAACACATCCCTACACCTATGTAATCTATTAACCTTATTTTGCCTTGATCTGTGCTTTAAGAGCTGTCCTCGCTGACTTGCACCCGTGAAGACATTTTATTCTTTACACTCAACCTGACTGCAGTCTGTACTGTACATTATAGAACTCAGCAGAATGTAGAGTAGGAGTCAAAATAACAAAGAATGCATCAGTTCCACATAACTGTTTATTATCTTCATTAAGAAGAGACATAAATGATGATTTTCATAGTGCACTGCATTGCAGCACCTGAAAAATGAAAACCCATCACAGAATGGTAAAGGAAGGCAACCGCTAGATAAGTTGGGCTAAATAATGCCTCTCCCTTATCGTGCAGCTTTAAACAGCCAATTGTGGAAAACAGATGGAAAACATAAGGGATATCTACAGGGATTCCTAATGCCTTCCCTATTCTCAGTCTTTGGTTGGCTGACCTGGGCTCACTACCAAGTACATTATAGAATGCAGATAGCCTAAAGGTAAACAAAGCAAAGTTTATACTCACCTAGGCCTGTGAGACAGCTCAGAGCACAATAAAAGAAAAAAGAAAAACAGGTTATATTTTAAAAAAATGGGTGTAACCAATGGATATTAAAAAAAAAATGCTCTCCACTGTTGAGACAAACAATCAGGACAGTTATTAAACCTCTCCAATTGCTAGTGCTCCCATTCAATATGTTGGCATCTACTTCCTCCCCACTACTTTTTCCCACTCCTTTTGTGTTGAAACTACCTGCGAGCTGTTATTAAAAGAAGTTATTAAAGAACTATGCTGCTCTCTAGTGGTAGCATGCCCCGAAGGTAGTCAGATCATGCATGCACAATTGACCGTCCTCTGAAGTCAATGGCCAACCTTAAGGGCCTTAATAATTAATTGAATTTAGTGCAATGAGCTGATTAAATGTTTTATGTGTCCAATATCTGCTGACTACCCTCAGGGTTTAAATTCTATAGTGGGGATACAGGTGTGAAGAATAGATATGTGGCTCCCAAGGGCTTTACTTGTAATAAAATCTTCTTCTAGCATTCATCATTAGTTTTAGCAAAGCCATAGATTGTGTTTTTAAACCACAGGGTAAATTGGTCTCACTGCATGTGCATTCATGTGTATGTCTTTGAATTCCAGTGGAGCTGTCATCTACCACAACAATAAATTGCATGAACAGTTATTCCATTACCGGTGGAGTTTATGTAGGTATAAACTGTATTTATTGTATGTATTGAAGATACAGTGTATATATATATATATATATATATATATATATATATGTATATATATATATATATATATATATATATTATAGACGAGGCACAAGCTCGTCCTCCTCAGGATTATTATTATTATTATAATAAAGGATTTATATAGCACCGACAGTTTGCGCAGCGCTTTACAATATGAGGGAAGACAATACAGTTACAATACAGGAGGAATTGGAGGGCTCTGCTCGTTAGAGCTTACAATCTAGAAGGGGGGGTCAAGTGAAACAAAAGTCAATAGCTGTGGGGGATGAGCTGATGGAGAAAATGGAGGTATAGTTGTTAGGCGTGGGTAGGATTTGGGATTTGTTCTCCCATATCTGGACATTTTCCAATGATTGTTTTTAGCTGGAACTTTGCACTTGTTGATGTCATCATATGTGGGTGATAATGATAGGAGGGGTTTTAGGGTATATATGTTGTGTTGCTTCACTATTTAAAACCGTCATTGTTCGTTTACCTCTCAAGACCCGTGAGGGCCGCTCTCCTCTTTGGTTTATATGTGCTGCAGTCTCTGCTGTGTACCCGGACTGCCCCACACATATATACTGCGGCAGGGAAGCCCTCTCTTCTGGTTCTGGGGCGTGCACGCTCTCCCCCAGTGATCCACTCTCACTGTGATTGGACAGAGCAGGAGCCAATCAGGGGGTCTGGCGGACCTGAAGTTCACCGGCACCCTGCAATTGTTCCCAAGAGAGGCAGAACAGCAGTCTGTCTGTGTAAACAAGGCAGATCGCTGTTCTGCAAGAGGGGAAGATGAAGATCTTGTGTTTCTGCTAGCGCTGTCTTCCCCCAGTCAAAGCACCTCCCCTACAATTAAAAAGCACTCAGAGGGAACAAATTTAACCCTTTGATCGCCCCTGATGTTAACCCCCTTCCTTGCCAGTGTCATTATTACAGTGAGAGTGCATTTTTTTTAGGATTGATCCAAGGATTGGTGTCACTGGTACCCAAAAAGTGTTGGTGTCAGATTTGTCTGCCGCAATGTCGCAGTCCTGCTAAACATTTCTGATCACCACTATTACTAGTAAAAAAATAAAAATAAAAAAATTCTATAAATCTATCTCAGTTTGTAGACGCTATAACTTTTGCGCAAACCAATCAGTATACGCTCATTGAGATTTTGTTTACCAAAAATATGTAGCAGAATACATATTGGCCTAAATTGATGAAGAAATTCGATTTTTTACATTTTCTTTTTTATTGGGTATGTTTTATAGCAGAAAGTAAAAAAAAAATGTTTTTTATTTCAAAAATTGTCTGACTTTTTTGTTTATAGCGCAAAAAATAAAACCCACAGCGGTGATCAAAGACCTCCGAAAGAAAGCTTTATTTGTGGGAAGAAAAAAGGACATCAATTTTATTTGGGTACAGCGTCGCACAACCACACAATGTTCAGGTAAAATAACGCAGTACCGTATTGCACAAAATGGCCTGGTCATGAAGGGGGTAAAACCTTTCCAGGGCTGAAGAGGTTAACATGAATAAGCAAGGTAACTATTATAGTGCTCTTTCTGTGCATATCAATAGGGTCCATTCATGGAATATGGATATCAGATTGCCACAGTTGAAACTGGGGCTCCTGCATTTTAACAACAGATAGTTTCATTTTCAGAAACATTACAGTGTTGACAATACCACTTTAATTTCATTAATAATGCGTACATTTTAAACTGATGTCCTAAAACTGATTTTTTTTTTTTTTTTACAATATATACGTCTTTGTTTTGCAAATGTAATAACTGGTGAATGGTTTCCAGAATACTATGGGACAGGACAGCGGTTTCCTTTTGTACACCATGTCCCTAACTGAGGGGAGAATCGGTGAGTCACTGCTCTGATGCATTCAATTGTGTATTTAGATTTCCGCTTCAGCTATTGAGCTCTCTGAACAACACTCTTTTTACAAAAAAAGCGAAACAGTAAAACCTGTGAAAAGGAGCTTATATACCCATCTGCTGATTGGACAGAAGAATAATAATGTTTATATTAAACATTTCATATTAACCTGACAAAAAATAATTTAAAATAACTGAAGATTTTAGTTCTGGCCATAATAAATAAAGGGACAAAATGTACAAACTTACCATAACAAATATCAGATTAGGGTTTATTTTTACATTTTCTGTTTGCAGAAATATAGGATCTGATGGTAGCACTTTCTCATTGCTCTTTGTTCCTGAAGAAGTCATTACAATGAAATGGGTGGGACTAGCTGATATGCTGGCACTCTGCTGATCTGTTGGTAAATAGGGAACACTTGTAACATGGGACTGTAGACTGCATTTAATTAAATGTGTATATTAAGATAAATATTAAGATAAACAAATAACTAAACAAAATAAATACGCCACTCAAGGATGGAGGAAAAAATGGCCGTGGCACCTTTATTGGTTTTAGATAATGTAAACAACTTATTAAACATCAACTAGGAATAAATAAGTATAAATATAAATATATAATAAATAATAAAAAATACATTTTAATCCAGCAAACCAAATATCACTCAGTCATAGAACTCGAGTGATGACCAATAAATTCTCTCAAACAAAGTCCCCCCTTGATACAAGGGTGACGAACCACATAATGGTGCCATGACAGGGAAGGTGGGTGGGAAGCTCGCCAAGCCGATCCGAGACACTGAGGAGACTGAAGCCGCGCAGCCCTTTATATAGGACTACGCCCGTGACGTAGCCACACGCGGCTCACGTGTTTCCCGCCCAGCCGCCACTTGACTTTCCCGCACAAATGACCGCAAATTTCCTGCCCAAATGCCTCAGATGCTTCCCGCTTAGACTGGCCATTCAATTTACCTTTGTTAAAAATACAAGCGACCGGATTTAAATAAAATGGCGAATATAATTTATTTTAAACAGGGCTTTTAGGCAGCCACATTCCCATGTCGTTGGGCACTTATTATGCCCCACTAACATGGGGTCTCTCGTTACATGGCTATAACTACACACTTTTAATGCTTGCAATCAATGCAAGAATGTACTATGAGGAGTGTATATCTTTGTTTTTTAAAAACATTGTGGATGGAATTTCTTAAAGGGATATCACTCTCCTGATATAAATTAGATCTATACTGTATGCCTGTGGGAAGTTTGCAAATAGCTTTTTTGAGTTGTGTATTATGACCTACCTATAATTTGGAAATCATATTAATTGGCGAGTGAGGATCACAAGGGTGGAGGGATCCACAAGGTGTTGTGTGACACAGGTTGGATAAGACTTCGATCACATCACATGTTTGATGCTGGATATTACCAGTATTGTTTATTTCAACACATGATCGCAGTAATCTCTTGTAGATTTAGCGCTGCATTTGTGTATGTACATTATTATTTCTATTGAATATTGAGGCAAGCTGCTAATGTACATTGACCTTGATGTAGGTACTTATTCAATGTTAGATATCACATATTTCGTGTAATTCAGAAAGTATTTTCTATTTCCTGTCAGATACACCAAAACACCGCACAATAAGCAGTAATTTTAAATTATGATCGTGTGTGGCCATGCCAATGGGACACTGGGCCGTGGATTAAAGATAAAAGAACATTTAGGCCCCTTTCACACATGGAGTCCGTCGGTGGACTCCGCCGATCCCCCGCTGAGCAGGCGGATTTCAACTCTGCCTCTGTATGCGGAGACAGAGCTGTCAGGTCCCCGCTGTTCTCTATGGGGGAATCGGATGAGAACGGGCAGACGGATGAGAACGGACCGTCTATCCGTTCTCATCGGATCCGCTGGACGGAGGGAAAATGGGGTTTCCATCCGTCCAGATTTGACGGATCGGATCAGATGTCAGTGGACATGTCTCCGCTGACATCCGATGCCCCATAGAGATGCATGGGGCATCCGTTCAGATCCACCAAAAAAACAGACATGCAGATCTGAACGGTCCACCTGTGTGAAAGGGGCCTTAGGCACACGACCTGCTGGCTCACTTTTTTTCAGTAATTTTAATTTGTCTAAAAAAAGTGGTTTAACTTTCACTTGTTTCTGCTTGATTGTAAGAACTGCTCCTACAACACAGTTGTATTTTGTGGTTCAAGAAAGCTAGTCCAATAAGTAAAATTTTAAAACATTTCTAATGTTTTTTGGTTCACTTTACTTTGTTTTATTTAAAATGTGAAGCTTACAAGTTTAAAAAGCTGATGTTTTTTTTATAATATATAATGTTTTTTTGAACAACCCCAATTCCAAAATGATTGGGACACCATTTAAAATTTACATAGCAACAGAATGCAATGATTTCCAAATCTCATAAACCCAAATTTTTTTCACAATAGAAAATAGAAAACATATCAAATGTTTAAACTGAAAAATGTACCATTATAACCGCTTCCAGACCGCCCACCGTTGATTTACAGCGGCAGGGCGGCCCTCCTGCGTGAAACGTTGTAGGTCTACGTCGGTCACGCGCCTGCAGCTAGGGGCCGAGCGTGCGCTGGCGGCAGGGTGCTCCCACCCCCACTCGGCAGCGGGACTCCAATGCATGGGGCAGTCAGCTCCGATTGCCACCTGACACCCGCGATCGTTTCCCGCTGAGAGAGAAGGACGGGCAGCTGTTGTAAACACATCTGACCATTTTTCTCTCTGAAATGATCACAGAGCTCCTGTGATCTTTCTAAATAGGATCACAGGTCTCTGTGATCATTTCACAAGCCCAACCCCCATACAGTTAGAAACACGCCCCTAGGTACACATTTAACCCCTTGATTACCCACAGTGTTAACCCCTTCCCTGCCAGTGTCATTATTACAGTAACAGTGCATATTTTTAACACTGATCACTGTAGTAATGTCACTTGTCCCCCCAAAAGTGTCAAAAATGCCAGTTAGGGGTCCGATCTGTCCACTGCAATGTCACAGTCCCGCTAAAAATTGCAGATCGCCACCATTACTAGTAAAAAAAAAAAAAAAACAATAAAAATGACATAAATCTTTCCCGTAGTTAGTAGGCACTATAACATTTGCGCAAACCAATCAAAATATGCTTTCTTCGATTTTTCTTTACCAAAAATATGTAGCAGAAAACAAATTAGCCGAAAATGTTAAAAAATTTTGATTTTTAAATTTTTTTTGGGAATGTTATATAGCAGAAAGTGAAAAATATTGTTTTTTTTTTTTTTTTTTTAGAATTGTCGCTCTTTTTTTGTTTATAGCGCAAAAATAAAAAAGCACACAGGTGATCAAATACCACCAAAAGAAAGCTCTATTAGTGGGAAAAAAGGACATCAATTTTATTACAGTACAGCGTCGCATGACCGTGCAATTGTCCATTAAAGTAAAGTGCCGAATTACAAAATATGGCCTGGTCATTGAATGGAAAAATCTTCCGGTCCAGAACTGGTTAAGAAAAAAAGAAAGCAATTTTAAAATTGAAGGCAGCAACACGTCCCAAATAAGTTGAGACAGGGCAACAAAAAGCTGACAAAGTAAGTGGGACTAACAAGGGAGAGCTAGATAAACATTTTGCAACTAATTAGGTTAATTGGCATTAAGTCTGTTACATAATTGGGTATAAAAAAGGCATCTTAGAGCATCTCAGAGTAATATTCCTCAATGTAAAATTGCACAGACTTGATATATATAATCATCTACAATACATAATATCATCCAAGAATTTTTAGAAATCTCAGTGCGCAAATGACATGGCTGAAGTGAAACGCAATATCGGATGCCTTTGCTCTTTGGGCCCTTAAAATAGGCATGGTTCTGTGATGGACATCACTGCATGGGCTCAGGAATATTCCTCCTCGTGGACTAAAGAGAAGGACCTTCCGGCTTGTTAGGAAAGCAAAGCACAGAGGCAGCACTCTCAATAGGGAACACACCTCATAGATTAAGGGTGGACTCCTTCACTGGCTGCTCTGGCTCAAAGGGCCTCCAGCCATTGAATACACAGCTCCAAAAAAAGATGTAGCCAGCAACTGCAGAATTATATGAAAAACATTATTTGCTACATAAAGGTCAAAATTAAAAACAGCTGATGAAGCTAAAGAAATGGCAGATGACAGAAAAAAGCGGCACTGGATTCTATTCATATCGGATGTGGGCTTACAATGTCATAAAAACATTTAGCATATCAAAAAGACACCATGCATAACAACAATAAGCTAGAATAAACATATCAAAAGACACCATGCATAACAAAAGACTTGTACAAAACGTGTGCAAACTGGTGTCAAGATTGATGTTATGCCCTATAACAAAAATAAGGCAATTATTTAATACAAAACAACAACTGAGAGTGAATATCCACCAGACCTCTGTCTCAAGTAGTCTATGGTGCAGATCACCTCCCCAGGGAAGTTTGTGAACCCTTTTCACATCACTAAATACAAAAGATCCCATATTTCCAATGTGCACATATTTAAAATGTTTTGATACATTTGAAAAATTCCTGTCATTAGAATAAGATGCACCAGTATAGTGTTCACTTATCCTGACCATAAGGGATCTGAAGTTGGATCCTCCATATTGAAGTGTGCATGTCCACAACATAAACAAAAATTATTTGTGCCACAATTAATTAAACCTTGAATAGTGTATTCTCTGCCAGTGGTTCGAGAGACAATGGTCTTGTTATTTCTACTGTGCTTATTGCAATAACGGTAGGTTTGCAGGCCACAGCAAAAAGAGCCATGATTGGTAAGTCCGATACTACCAGATTGAAAAAGGCTTGGAGACAAAATATTACCAGGTGTCATAGCGCGTCTGCTTGAGAACCTGCAGCTCTTGGAAAGCACAGGAACAAGATCCTTGTCTGCAGGGAGAACAGGCAGATTACTTTTATTGAATCGAGACAAATACCTGTTGCTTGTCTTGGTAAGGAATGTGTGTCTATCTCTATTCTTGGCTGTTGTGACACCCCTAATAATGTTCCAATCCTGGTATCCCCTCTCCTCAAGCCTCGAGGTGATGATATTACACTTCTGCAAGAAGCAATCTGTGCCGGAATAATTCCATCGTGTTCTAATGAATTCCTCCACAGGAATAGAACATATGGTGTCGGAGGGGTGACAACTCGTAGCCAAGAGCAACAATTTGCCATTCTTTGCAGAATGTATGGGTGTGAAGTGTACCTGTTGTATGGTCCCCCACAAGAGTGACATCTAGATAGTTAATCATGCTAGGCAGGACTGCTGATAGAATTTGCGGGGCCCTGTACAGTGTATCTCACAGCCCCCCGCCCAAGAAACTATTAGACTCCGTTCACACTGGGGGCGACCTGTCAGGCGACCTGGTCGCCTGACAGGTCGCCGTAGGTCGCCTGCCATAGAGTAGCTGTGGACCCGTTCTAATAGGAGCGACTTAGAAAAAGGGTCCGGAGCTTCTTTGGGGCGACCTGCATTGACTTCAATGATGTGAGGTTGCCCCGGCAAGTAGCGTCGCCCCAGTGGGAACGGGGTCTTAAAGCTATATTTTGATAAAAATGCAATCAAATCTTTATTAGCAGACACAAATGCAACATAACTCACAGAATTCCTGCTAATTCTAAAAGATTCAGCTGTTTGTGAGTTGATAAATAAATCTCTGTGTGTGAATGAGGTGTTGGGGCTCATGCACATGGGTGCTGTGGTCTGTGAATTAGTTGTTCATTTATGTGGCTTGTGCCACCTGGAGCTGTATGGACACAGCTGAGAGGTCCTAATTTGACAGGCGTGGGGGTGCAGGTGTACAGCTCGAACACAGACAGTGTGCATTTGGGGACCCCTCACCTGCACACCTGTGTGCCTGTCTCAGTAAGGCCTGCAGCTGTGTTTATACAGGAGCTGCATCCCCATAGAAAGACAGGTGGCTCGTGCCCAGACCCCTCCTTCACACAGCCAGAGTGTGAATGAGCCCCTAATTATATTTTCCTAACCTAAAAAACAGATCTTTCCATCGGCGTGCTGTCACTACTAAGAGGAATTCCATCCTTATCTGGTCTTCTCTCTGGTTTCCTGGGCTCCAGTCATTTGGCCAAACTGTGATGATGTAACTAACATGCATGCGCACGGGTGTCATGGTCACAGCACAGCTCTCTCAATGGATGGTATGTCATCCACTGAGAGCTCAGTGCACATGCACTGGTGCTATCACCTGCTGCTACATTTAGGAGATATTCACTGTACCTACAGGTAAGCCCTATGACAGGCTTACTGTGACTGTATTCACCATAACTGGGAGTGAAAGACAGATACTTAAGGGACACTGAGAAAATGGTTTGGATAACTTCAAATGGGAGAGTAATATTTATCAACAATATCTCTCAAGAACTATGAAGATTTAATCCCACTTTACACTGTGAGACCTATAGCCTGTTGCCATGAAGTCTGACTCCTAAAATAATCATAGTAACACGTAGATGTGTATTCCATGTATTTCAATGTAAGAGACGGCAGACTGTCATTGGCAGTCTTGTCCTATTGTCTATCTATTGAGAAGGAATGTGGATTGTGTTATGTCTGCCTGTCCCATTGGTAAATGTTAATGACCTTGCATTGTTCTGTCCAGATGGCTAGATAATTAGTTTGGGTTAATTCTGTTTCTGTATACAATTCCGTCTGCATATGATAATGTAATCAGGCAACCCCTGACCTATGTGTGGTAAGATGATCAGGAGGGGGAGGTCCATGCTGTATATAAATTATGTGTGACTGTTCAATAAAGAGGTCTACTTCACCCTCAATCTAGAGTCCTGTCTCTTATTGGGGGAATATGCTACAAGGGTTTGCTATGCTCTTCATACTCCCTTGAATAATCACTAAGCTCTTGTAAGGGGTTGTTGCTGTTCCTGCTGCACTCTCTGGGGAAAGAGAGATTCACCCACTGGAACCTGGAGCCTTGTTGTAGGTCCAGGGTGGGTAGGAGAAGGCGAGACCCCAACCAAGCTGCGGTGGTTCGTGGGGTCTGCGGTGGTTATGGTGTCTGGTAGAGTGCTTGGAGCCCTCGGGAAGCACTAGGAGCATCCGTCAACGGAGGTACACAGTCGGGTGCCAGTTGATCCGTTACACTTACCTGTAGGGGAATGGAGGACATCAGCTATGAGGAAAGACTACAAGCACTGAACTTATTCTCTCTGGAGAAGAGACGATTGAGGGGGGATTTGATACCAATGTACAAATACTGTACTGGCGACCCTAGCATAAGGAACAAACTATTCAGAGAAAGGGAATACAATAAGACACGTGGCCACTCGCTAACACTAGAGGAAAAAGGGTTTAACCTTAAAATACGTAGGGGGTTCCTCACTGTAAGAGCAGTAAGGATGTGGAATTCTCTTCCACAAGCAGTTGTATCAGCAGGGTGCATCGATAGTTTCAAAAAACTATTAGATGGGCACCTTAAAGGCCACAACATACAGGGGTATACAATGTACGGTTAACAGCAAACACACACGCACATCATAGGTTGAACTGGATGGACAGATGTCTTTTTTCGACCTCACTAACTATATAACTATGTAGATACAATATAAAAAATGGAATTTACTACTGCCAGATCTGTTAGTAAATGGTTAAATAGAAGGAGTTGATATATGGATTTGAAGGGGGAACTGACAGTGCAGAGGAGAAGAAGCAAAGTTGCATAGGTCAGGAAGCAGGCTGGGGGAGAGGAGTGGGAAGCCCAGCTACATAAAGCACACTAAACTGCACTGAGACAAGATAAAAGGCAGCTATGGAACTGGTGTAACATTAAATTCTTCACCCCATGGAAATGTAGCTGATCAGCTGTGACTGTGTCAGAAAGACAGAGCAATGGGGGAGAGAGATGAAAAAAATATATACAGGCTGGGACAAGGAGTGTAGGAAGAACTGCAGGGAGAGAAATAAAGTTACAGAGATAACAAACTCAGGAGCAGAGGTAACATTAGTCAGTGTTGGGGGGGGGGGGGCACACAGGGAGGGGGATTAGTGAGGGACAACTGTTTCTTTTTTAGCACATAAAAGCTGGCAGCAGGGAGAGGGGGAGAGATCAGCTTTCAGCTGCTGGAGGAAAATTTCTGTAAATGTCGTTCATCACTAATCCCCCTCCCTGTGTGAGCCCCCCTGTGTGCTCAGGCCCCGTACAAGAGGTCTGGTAGTCCCCTGGTGGGCCCCCAAATGGCCTTGATGCTAGAGTTACTCTTATGGCTAAATTCCAAACCAAAGTGATTGGTGTTAACATAAGAAGTGAGGGCAGACAGATCTATAATGGCTCCATCCCATACAAGTATGAGGTCATCAATGAACCTGCCATACCATCTGATGGCACCTGCACATGGATTGGAATGGGAGAACAGGAACTCCTACCTCCCATCAACCCATGTATAGGTTCCCCAAGGATGGCGAAAATGTGGCACCCAAAGAGACAATAATAAGATTTACGATAAACGTTTTAGGTTTAAAATTATTAATTACTACGATGCACTTTATGGTGTTTTATAGCTATTCTTATTGCACTTTGTGTTCTGTTTTTAAATACACCAGTTATGTGTATATACGAATATATGCATGGTTTGAACGCCATCCTTTAACTAAAATGGTAGCTCGGATTTATTTGCCCAGTTACCGGTGATTGGATATACGGAATGATGACCATCAGCGGTTATTTCCTGATGTGGGTGGGATTGAGGGAAGCAAAAGCGTCATCTGATCCCGCCTACCAAATGCATATTCATTCATGTGAGGGGCGGACTCCAATAGTACTGGTTATATATTGGAGCGCAGCGCAGCGTGCTTGCGTTCTCGGTGGAAGTCCTTTGTGACGAAACGCGTCAGACGTAGGCACGCTGTCTCCTAAGCAACCCGTGACATCACGGCCGGGATGCGGAACTCGCCGCTGAGAAGCCATGGGAAGGTCCATTGGTAGCGGTGAGCCAGCCAGCACGCCTGGGTTGCATTCTTATGATCGTTTTGCCTTGTCATTTTAACTTGAATGTAAGCAGATTGGATTAGGGGGGTTTGGAGTTGTATGCTGTGTTGTTTAATAAAAACTTGGAAAGCAGTATTACCTTATTGTGCCTCCTATCTTATCCTTGCATTTGGTACGGTCCGGTCTCTGAGAACACCAGACAACAGTAATTATCCACAGAATAGGAGGGTCTCCACTCGAGGTCGCCAAGGGTACAAGCAACCTATGCTTACATGTGAATGACCAGTGGCTATCTAGTGAGTGCCCATTTTGAAGGGGAGCACGTATGGTGTGGTGAAGGCGTTTGCTGGATCTATATTAAGAGCACTGGGAGTACCATCGTTTATTGTGGAACCTTGTTTTACCATCTGGAGGACTGAACATTTTCAGACCTTGTGTTCACATTATTCATGAGGACTATTATGATTAGTGATATGTATATACAGTACATATTGAGCGCTGCTGAATGCTGTTGATACTGAGTTTGATTTTAGTATTTATTGCATTTTTTTGGATGATAATAAGATTGCGAACAAATCTGTTCACGTCCAAAAGGGTTGAGAAGCTGTCAAAATTGGAGTGGGGTGAAAATGACCGTCCTTTTGACAGACAAAAGTTAAATCTCAGATGTTGTTAAAAAAACATCAGTCAAATTGATAAACTTTCAGATATCATTAGTGTGAGAGTTCATCTGTGCTAGTCCTTCCTGTTTCTTGCTTGTCGAGGATACTTGGTTCTTTTTGTTGCCCCCGTATTCCTCTCCTTGTCCTGTTCTTTTTGGGGTGCTTGCTGTCTGGGGTCACTGACTGTTTTTTTTTTTGGAACCCTTATTTGGAATATCCTTCACAAACACTGAGGAGAATGAACCCTTAGACAATGCAGATGCTCTCCCATCCAGTGGCGTAGCGTGGGGGGTGCAGGGGGGGCCGGCCGCACCGGGCGCAACATCTGGGGGGGCGCATCCGCAGTGTCACTCTGTCTGTCTGACTCTGACATACACAGTTCACATACTGTCTGCGGCTGCCTCCATCTTTAGGCTGGGAGATGTCCAGCGCGGCCGCCCTATGGCTGAAAATGGCATGTCGGGTCGGCTCGGGGCGGGGCTGGACTGTGCCTCACCTGTCCATTGGTGTAGGGTGGGGTGGCGTTGCAAGCCAAGCCCCACCTATGCCGCCTCTCCTCACTGCTCAGTCAGTTTAGCAGCGAGTGAGTCAGCAGCCTGGCGCTGTCACAGAGTGGGTTTTTTTTTAAATCACCTGATTACAGCCAGAGGCTCTAATAGGCTTCAAAAAAGGGTGGACCCGAGGCGCAGAGCAGTGCGCCCCGTGCCCACCCATTGTGTGACAATATCGAATGCAAATTCGCTATTGTCACACGGATCCTCCTCCTGGCCAATCAGGAAGCGGGTCTCTCTGCATTGAAAGGGGGCACACTGGTAATTCTGCATTGAAAGGGGGCACGCTGGTCATTCTGCATTGAAAGGGGGCACGCTGGTCATTCTGCATTGAATGGAGGCACACTGGTCATTCTGCATTGAAAGGGGGCACGCTGGTCTCTCTGCATTGAAAGGGGGCACGCTGGTCACTGCATTGAAAGGGGGCATGCTGGACATTCTGCATTGAATGGGGGCACGCTGGTCATTCTGCATTGAAAGGGGGCACGCTGGTCTCTCTGCATTGAAAGGGGACACGCTGGTCACTGCATTGAAAGGGGGCACGCTGGTCATTCTGCATTGAAAAGGGGCACGCTGGTCTCTCTGCATTGAAAGGGGGCACGCTGGTCATTCTGCATTGAAAGGGGGCACGCTGGTCTCTCTGCATTGAAAGGGGGCACGCTGGTCTCTCTGCATTGAAAGGGGGCATGCTGGTCATTCTGCATTGAAAGGGGGCACGCTGGTCTCTCTGCATTGAAAGGGGGCACACTGGTCTCTCTGCATTGAAAGGGCGCACGCTGGTCATTCTGCATTGAAAGGGGGCACGCTGGTCATTCTTCATTGAAAGGGGGCACGCTGGTCTCTCTGCATTGAAAGGGGGCACGCTGGTCTCTCTGCATTGAAAGGGGGCACGCTGGTCATTCTGCATTGAAAGGGGGCACGCTGGTCTCTCTGCATTGAAAGGGGGCAAGCTGGTCTCTCTGCATTGAAAGGGGGCACGCTGGTCATTCAAACTTGTATTTAAATTCATTTTACTTTAATTTCATCAGTATTTTCATAACAAACAATACATGTGCTTAGGGGGTAAGGGTTTATTTAACTAATCTAGTGGAAGAGACTCGAGTGCTAAACTCCCGCGGGTTAGGGGGCGCAAATTACTTGCCTTGCCCCAGGTGCTGATAACCCACGCTACGCCACTGCTCCCATCCATAGCATCTGAAAATTCAGACTGGGTGGCTGACAAATCAGGGGGAGCTGAAGTAAACCTGGCGCTGATTACCACGTCTGCATCTTCTATTCCTTAGAATCAATTGTGGTCTCCCTGATCTGTTGCGAGTGTAAACAGTTCCGTGTTTATAATCCTTTTTTATCCCTCAGATATTTATCTCTTTTAGTACACATAATCTCCTGTTCCACCTTATCAACAGTGTTCAACAGGTCAGCATTCAGTGTGGAAAAAAACTCAAGAGACTGATAGACTTGCAAAGATTCCTATATAGTTGCAATTTCTTTGTTGAGGGTTTACTGTGGCCTGTGAACCTGCCGTTTCTGCGATAATAAACTATTCGAGATTTCATTAATTGTGGCACAAAGAATGTTGTGTATGTTGCAGAATGCACACTTTAATATGTAGGATGCAACCCCAGATCCCTTATGGTCAGGATGAGTGAACACTATACTAGTGCACCTTTTTTCTAATAAAAGGAATATTTTAAATGTATTGAAACATTTTAAATATGTGCACATTGGAAATATGGAATCTTTTGTATTTAGTAATGTGGAAAGGGTACCAAACTTCCCCAGGGAGGTGATTTCCACCATAGACTACTTGAGAGAGAGGTCTGGTGGATATTCACTCTCAGTACTAGAACTTTCCATGTGGAATCTGGATTTATTTGTAAAATAAAAAGATATAAAAAATAGTAGTTTTTTAAAAAGTAAAAAAAGTATTGATTGCACTGGATGTTTAATATCTGCTACTTCACCCTTTTATTCACCCTAGTTTTTATATTAATGGAATGCTTTCTTTTTGTTGTAGGACATAACATCAATCTTCACACCAGTGTAGCACTGTCCCCGTAAGGCTTGCTGTATGATGACTTCTTGGGCCTCCTCTGAGTACCAGCGTACCGTCACTTAGGGTACAGTTCACACATTCATCCTTACTCCCAATGGCTCTTTGCTCAATAAACAGTTGGTTTTTAGTATTTATTGTGGAACTTGGATGTGAGAAGGGAATAGTGGGATACACCAGCTGGAACGATATACATTGGATAAGGATAACTCTCACTTGGCCTCGCCAGATTGCTTGTAAAAGCAGTCTCACTGCTTAAACCATACTGTCACATGTATGGAAAGGGTTAAGTCTTCTTGCTCTTTCTCCAACAATAGACTTGGTGATCTACTTTATCTTCAGGATAATCTCTAGCATCCCCTTTTACTTATACCCGTCCACTGACTCTTCATGCTGCAGGGGTGGCCCCCCTCAGGTCAGGCCCCATGACACAGATCTGTACTCACTGTACTGTAGAATCAGATACTTCCAGTGTCTCCCCTCCTAGTCAGCTTTACAGGACCCCCTGTTAAGTTCCTCTCTAGCTCTTTAGGCCCTCAGGTCCCCACCTGAGGCCGCATGGCACTTCTACAGAAGAAGAGGCAGCCGCCCCCTCCCTCCGGGACTCCGCTCTCCAACTGAAAGATCCCGAGCATATGTGCTTCTGGCATTTATACAGTATCCCAGCATGCACCAAGGCATTCTCCTCTGCCAAATTACCAGGGCTGTACCAAATGTCTGTTAACTCATTTGTCAGGTTTCCTCCCACTGTCCAATATGCCTCCCTATTAAACTAGTGTGAAACACTCTTCAGACAGACTGAGTTGCACCTGAGCACATCGAGCAATGCTCACTAGCAGATCCTGCTCTCTGGTAGGCAGAAAACAATGTAGATCTACCTGCAATCCCTCTGGTAAGCAGATAGTATTCAAAACTTTACTCTCGCTCTAGCACCTACCTAGGAGGGTACTACACCAGTTTGCACAAAGTTTTTCACAAGTCTTTTGTTATGCATGGTGTCTTTTTGATATATTTATACTAACATATTGTTGTTATGCATGATGTCTTTTTGATATGCTGAATGTTTTTATGGCATTGTAAGCCCACATCCAATATTAATAAAATCCAGTGCTGCTTTTTTCTGTCACCTGCCATTTTTTTATTTTAATTGAACATTTTTTTTATTGACACTGCTTTTCCTCATATGAGGTATGTAGTAAAAAAGTGTTCTGTCATTTACTTTGTGAATATGCAGTGAACAAGGCTGTATGCTGAAACTCAACAGCTGTTTTTAATCTTGACCTTTATGTAGCAAATAAAGAATTTCATGGGATTCTGGAGTTGCTGGCCACATCTTTCTTGGACCTTCTGGCTTGTTATCAGTGCATAGTTCAAAAGTCTGCATCAATAGGTGGTATGAGGCTGAATTAGTGCGTATGGAATGGGCAGCTTGCATGTCTGAAGAGGCATAGTCAGTGCTGAGGGATATACAGGTAGTTCCCGGGTTACAAACAAGATGGGTCTGAAGGTTTGTTCTTAAAGCAGAGTTCCGGCCTCAGAAACTATTTTTCACTAAAAATACCCCCGGAACAGTCAGGGCTAGTGCATTCCACAATGGATAGCCTCTGTACTGTCCCGGGTCGCACTTACCTTTTAGAAGAAATACTTACCTTGAAAATTTCTTCTCCAGCGCTGCCATCTCAGGTATGGGCAGCTGAAGCCAGCGCGTCCTCTTCTGCATCCTCTTCTGCGTCCTCTTTGGTCCCACAATGCGCCTGCACTGGCCCCACTCATCACTTCCGGGGCAGGCACGTCATCCCTGCACAGCTTCTGGGCATGCCCAGGAGTTGTTTAGCAGGGAATGATGCGACTCCCCCGGAACTAACGAGCGGGGCCGGTGCAGGCGAATTGATTCCTGGGAGCGATGACGTACAGTGCAAGCAGGAAGTGACGGCACGGGCCGCGGCCGCAGAGGGAGGAAGTGGAAAAAAGGTAAGTATATTTTCTTCAATAACAAGGTAAGTAAATAAAAAAAAAAGATAGGGACTATCCATTTCTTTTACAAGTGACACAGAGCCAGCGGATGGCCCAAAGTCGTTTTTGAGGCCGGAACTCCACTTTAAGTTGAATTTGTTTGTAAGTCGGAAAAGGTACATTTTTTAAGTGTAGCTCCAGCCAAAACAATAATTTTTAAGTTTTTTGGATAGCATAGAAAAGGGTTAACAACTCTGTAAGGTTTGTTTTGTTGTCAATGCCCCTGTTCAGAAGATTTCACCTCACTTTCGGTCCCTATGACAATTGGATTTTGAACATTTTGGGTTGTTGTGGAAACAAGGATCAGTGATAAAGCTTCAGTGCAGACACTGTTTTCCTATGATAACTCTTACAGGAGTGAATTTCTTTTCCTAGGGGTAGATTTCCTCTCACTTCCTGTTGTCTCCTTCTGTTTGTAAGGAGGAGCCGTTTGTAAGTCAGATGTTTGTTACCCGGGGACCGCCTGTATCCAGGTTTTAGAGCAGCATCCATCCAGATAACGTCTTTTTTAGGTAAAGCCTTGCATATTTCAGCAAGACAATGCTAAACTGCATACTTCAACTATGACAGCATGGCATGGCTGCATTGTAGAATCTGGGTGCTTAACTTGCCTGCCTGCAGTCTAGACCTTTCACCAAAAGAAAATGTTTGGCCCATCTTCAAACAAAAAAATATGACAAAGAAGGTCAGGACTATTGAGCAGTGAGAATCATATATCGGAAGCCATTTACACCTCAACATGTGCATTGAGCATAAATGCATTGATATGCATTGGCATGCTGCAATTTGGTGTGTTACATTTTAATATGCGCGTTTCTCCTCACTTCCTGGGTGAAGGAAAGGGGCTTGACAAAGGAGCAGGGTGGTTCCAAAACACATAGCTACACCCCATTTACAGCTGACAGGCATGTGACATAATTTCCAGTCCGGCTTTGCACTTCAAGGTGGTTTTACTTCCTGGTATCAGCCACTTCCTGGTTTCTTTCCATTACCCAGTGACTGACAGAGTTCTCTTGGCTGTAATACCAGACCCAGGGCTGGTTCTACCACTAGGCAAACTAGGCGGCCGCCTAGGGCGCGCTGCCACCTAGGGCGCAGCCATGGCCGGTGCCACATTCCTCTCCTGTCACCTCCTCATCCCCAATGGATGTCACCTCTAGAGAGGGGGGAACTTTGTATATGAAGGGGTGTGCAGGGTTAAAGGGGGGCAGTGTGTATATGAAGGGGGTGTAGGGTTAAAGGGGGGAAGTGTGTATAGAATAAGGGGGTGTAAGGTTAAAGGGGGACAGTGTGTATAGGAAGGGGGTGTAGGGTTAAAGAGGGGCAGTGTGTGTAGGAAGGGGGTGTAGCATTAAAGAAAGGCAGTGTGAACAGGAAAGGGGGGGCAGTGTGTACAAGAAGGGGTGTGAAGGGATAAAGGGGGCACTTTTCTTATGAAGGGATGTGTAGGGTAAAAGAGGGCAGTGTGTATATGAAGGGGAGTGTAGAGTTAAAGGGGGGGGGGGCAGTGCGTATATAAAGGGGGGTGTAGGGTGAAAGGAGGGCAGTGTGTATATAAAGGGAAGTGTAGGGTTAAAGAGAGGCAGTGTGTATATGAAGGGGGGTGTAGGGTTAAAGAGAGGCAGTGTGTAAATGAAGGGGGTGTAGGGTTAAAGGGGGGCAGTGTGTATATGAAGGGGGGGGTGTAGGGTTAAAGAGAGGAAGTGTGTAAAAGAAGGGGGGGGGCAGTGTGTATATGAAGGGGGGTGCAGGGTTAAAGAGAGGCAGTGTGTATATGAAGGGGGGGTGTAGGGTTAAAGAGAGGAAGTGTGTAAAAGAAGGGGGGGGGGCAGTGTGTATATGAAGGGGGTGTAGGGTTAAAGAAAGGCAATGTGTATATGAAGGGGGGGTGTAGGGTTAAAGAGAGGAAGTGTGTAAATGAAGGGGGTGTAGGGTTAAAGAGAGGCAGTATGTATATGAAGGGGGGGCAGTGTGTATATGAAAGGGGGTGTAGGGTTAAAGAGAGGAAGTATGTAAATGAAGGGGGTGTAGGGTTAAAGAAGGGGAGCGGTGTGTGCAGGAAGAGGGGGCAGTGTGTACAGGAGGGGGAGAGTGGGGTTAAAAGGGGGGGCATTATGTACAGGAAGGGGGGGCAATGTGTTTTTTTTTGGGGGGGGGTGCAAGTAGCTAGTCTTGCCTAGGGTGCAAAATAGTCTAGCACTGTCCCTGACCAGACCCCTGGAGAACTCTTGAGCTGGCAGCTTGATGATGTTCCTGAAAACGCTGACTGTCTTCCTTTTGAGTGAATTGCCAATTGTCTTCTTTTTAATCTAATAAAGGTTTCCTAATGCTTCACTTAGTTTGTGTCCCTCTTGTTTCCCATTTGTCCTTATACAGATACTCTTCAGTCTGAGAGGTGCTGCAGCAAATATAGACTGGAATTACCCTTTGATGGACTATGAAGGAGTGTGTTATCCCTTTCCATAGATGTACAAGTGGTCTCATGATTGCTATACGTCTGCCTCTGTGCCATAACCAATTTTTTGTCTGAAAATAGGTAGAGCTTCCTTTACTTTTTTTTCCAGCAAAAACCAGTGCATATTAGCACATCATGACAGCGCAAACTGCTTCTATTCACGCTCTTTCTTTTTTCCAGGTCCTTGTACGTTGGTATGAATTGAAAAAAATGTGCCAAAGGATCTGGTGTGTGAATAGACTCGAAAAAAGGGAAGATTTTTTTAAAGGTGTAGTTTTTGTTTAGTGCTGACCAGTGCTTTAAGTGGGCCGGTATGCACTGGTACTCAGTACCACCACTTCAAAATATGGCTCTTGAGCATACCGCCACCTCTCCATGCGCCTTAGCCCCCCCCCCCCCCCCCGAAGAATATTTCCCACTCCAGAGCCAGACCAGTCACCACCAGTGAGTCCCCCTGCTCCGGAGTCCCAGCCCAGGCCAGGGGGGGTGCTCTGTGGGGACCCTGATGTGGGGGGGGGGGGCGACAAAATTTATAGGCTATAATAGAGTGCCGGCACCTCTTTTGGGCCACTTAAAGCACTGGTGCTGACCATAAAATGTGACTAAAAAAATATGTAAAAAATAAAAGCAACACTTAGGCCTCATGCACATGATACTCCTGTTTGAGCATCTACTTTTTCAGACGTTAAATTTTGTATTTTTTTGCACGTATTTACGCGCATTTTTGCGTATCAGCATTTGCGAAATTTCACACGCATGCAGGCATTTTTGTGCAAATGCGCAAAAACGTATTTTCGTAATGTTCCTGTTCTGCACAATATGTAAAGATTTGTGCGCATTCACAAACATGAAGCAAAAATTACTGAGCTGTATTTTTGTTGAAAATAGACTTAAATAGTGGAAGACCAGGCATCAACCGTATAATAGTAAATTCAGCAGAATTGTAATATATATATATATATATATATATACATATACAGTATCTCACAAAAGTGAGTACACCCCTTCCCATTTTTGTAAATGTTTTATCATATCTCTTCATGTGACAACACTGAAGAAATGACACATAGATAGACCAACACAAAGTGGCCCATAATTGTGAAGTGCAAGGAAAATGATAAATGGTTTTCAAATTTTTTTTACAAATAAATATGTGAAAAGTGTGGTGTGCATTTGTATTCAGCCTCCTTTACTCTGATACCCCTCACTAAAATCTAGTGGAACAAATTGTCTTCAGAATTCAGCTTATTAGTAAATAGAGTCCACCTGTGTGTAATTTAATCTCAGTATAAATACAGCTGTTCTGTGAAGCCCTCAGAGGTTTGTTAGAGAACCTTTGTGAACAAACAGCATCATGAAGGCAAAGGAACACAAAAGACAGGTCAGGGATAAAGTTAAAAGCAGGGTTAGGTTATAAAAAAATATCGTAAGCTTTGAACATCTCACAGAGAAATGTTCAATCCATCATCTGAAAATGGAAAGAATATGGCACAACTGCATACCTCCCAAGACATGGCCGTACACCTAAACGGACAGGCCGGCAAAGAAGAGCATTAGCCAGAGAAGCAGCTGAGAGGCCCATGGTAACTCTGGAGGAGCTTCAGAGATCCACAGCTCAGGTGGGAGAATTGTTTACCAGAATGTCAGATCCCAAAACAGAGATCAATGTGCCCCTTGCTGCCCCGCAGCTAACACTGACTCTACTGCTAAAATGGCTGAATGGTACTAAGTGTCAGTCTTGGCAAAGGTATAGGGCACGAAAAAAAGCAAATCTCATAGTCTAATATCTCCATTAAAATATATAATTTTTTAACCACTTGCCGACCAGTCACGTTGACTGTACTGCGGCAAAGTGGCTCGATTCCGTCCAGCGACGTAGACCTACGTCGCTGGACTCCTCCCCCTGTAGGCGTGCTCCCGCTGTTTTCAGTCACAGCGGGAGTCGGGCTAGGGGAGGAACGGCGGCGATCGTCGCTGCTCTTCCCCGATCGTCTGGGAATCGAGTTTGGAGATCCGCCCGCTTGTGTAAACAGAGCAGGCGGATCTCCTAAGTGACAGGGAGTGACAGATTGCAGTGTTCAGCATAGCTGAACATGCGATCTGTCCCTGTGTCACTCAGTCACCTCCCCTCACACACGTTAGTAAGCACCAGGCATACATTAACCCCTCCCTCTCCAATAAAGTTAACCCCTTCCCTGCCAGTGTCATTTTCACAGTAACAGTGCATATTTATAGCACTGATTACTGCAGTAATGTCACTGGTACCCCCAAAAGTGTCAAAAATGTCAGTCAAGGGTCCAATCTGTCCACCGCAATGTCGCAGTCCCGCAAAAAAAAAATCGCAGATCGCCGCCATTACGCGTTAAAAAAACCCCACCAAAAATGACAGAAATCTTTCCCTTAGTTAGTAAATGCAATAACTTTTGTGCAAACCAATCAAAATACGCTTATTGTGATTTTTTTTACCAAACATAGGTAGCAGAAAACAAATTGGCCAAAAATTAAAAAAATTAGATTTTTACATTTTTTTGGGGGGAATTTCATATAAAAAAATGTTAAAAATATTGTTATTTTTTCAAAATAAACGCTCTTTTTTTGTTTATAGCGCAAAAAGTCAAAATCGCACAGGTGATCAAATACCACCAAAAGAAAGCTCTGTTTGTGGAAAAATAAGGACGTAAATTTCGTTTGGGTACGGCGTCGCACGACCGCGCAATTGTCAGTTAAAGTCACACAGCGCCGAATCGCAAAAAGTGGCCTGGACGTAAGACAGCAAAATCCTCCGGTGGTAAAGTGGTTAAAATTGCACTTACAGAGAAGCTAAACAATGCAGCATATATCACAAGAGTCAGCCCTGCCACATCCACAAGCAGCATGTGCGATGACGTCACGTATCTGGCCTCACCACCCTTTTCTCCTACACAGGCATAGAGATCTTCATTTACTGTTAGTTAGCAATAAGCCTGGAATTCCATTTTAATCTTCTAGTGCATCTAACACCACCCTCTCTTCACAATGCTGCTTCCAAAGGAGTCTCTGTTGCTCCTCCATCTAGAGTGGGGCCACCCTAAGGCAGGTAGTGTGTTACTGGCTGGATCATTAGGAGAAATAAATTAAAAGATGCCTCAAATAAAAACCTAATGCAGCCACCACATTTAAGGACCAGTAAGCTGTAATATACTGTATAACTGCTTTGTTTTGTGTTTAATACTGCTTTATATTTGATATATTGAAGAAGGCGGCTCTTAACAATGTCCCCATAGTTCCCTTCAGTTCAGATTTTCTCAAAAAACCTTTACATATGTATCAATTAGTAATACAATCTGTTCATTTATAAAAACAAGTTATTTGTTAGTGTAGTGATGTGATCATTTCTTTGCCCATCTTTCAAGTGTGTATTCCTGTTATGCAGTGTTTATTTTTGCACACAGAGACACTGCTAATGATTTCATGTTCCTGAGGAAAATATCTTATGTTGTATGGTTCCTTGAATGTTATTTCTTCAATACATGGACATTTAAACACTCTGCTGTGTGGATTACTGTCTCTATGGATGATATTTTTCTCAATTGGGATTTCACTTGCTAATCACAAACCCGATTGAGTGGAGGCACTGGCGCTTACAATAAATCCTGTCCCGATCACACAGATTATATAGACTCTGCTCCTAAATACTACACAGGTGGCGTCATCATACCCCAGTAGCCGCCAAGAGTTATCAAAATAGCGCTACATTTGGAGGCACTGCTGAGATACAAATCTTGGATCAGGACATTGAGGAACGACCATGTCATTGTTATCTACAGAAGCTGTGAGGCAGTGGGCCCTGGAAGAGGGACTGCCACCTAAAAGGACATTTGCTATTTCATATGTACCTATCCGTGTGAGCGTCCACAAACTGCAGGAGGCGCTAAAAGCAAATTAAACCTTGCGGTATGCCACTCCTGTGGATAAAAGAGAGGAAGATGAGAGTTATGAACTGTATACCCATTATCTCTGTCTCAGTGAGGTGGATTTAAATCCAGTTAAAGGGCCCTTTTGTATATATACCCGAAAGGGGCTGAAGAAATTGGTTCTGCTGTAGTATTTCCAGTAAGTTCACCTCCAGTAAGGCGGAAGTTACCAGCCCTGCCTGATAAGTGTGAACCATTGAATACAACTGCTTCATCAGGAGAAACTGTAATGTTGACTGCTGCGGCTGTTAAGCAGGAAACAGATATTGAGCATCTGCTGCTAAAAGTCACTGAAGTCATTGCCCAGAATTTACATGCTGATTCTTATTGCAAATTAAAGGCTTTTTCAGGAGTGCTACCTGTAATAAAAAAAAAAGTGATAGAGGAATGGACCTGCTCAGAGGAAAAGAAAAAACAGCGCATCATGGAAAGTTTAAGACCACCAGCATCCATTATCATCAGAGCTTACAAGGAGACTCATGTGAGTACCAGTACAAGAATAGGGATGATCCAACGGTTTGGGTCGTCCATCGGTTCGACCCGAACATTGGCTGTTCGAAATTCGGCCGAATTCCAAACGTTTTGCTTAAAAAGTTCGGAATTCGGCAACCAGAACCGACCAAAATGCAATGGGACAGGAAATGGGCTTTAAAAGCCCGTTATTGGACCAGAACCATCAGTAAAAGCCAATTAAGGGGGCAGGAGAATGCTAGGAATGTGATTGGAGTGACTAGGGGGTCCAGAGGCCAATCATTAGTGAATACGCCCCCTAGTATATAAGATAGCCCCGCCAAATTCCTAGCATTGTAATACAGGGACATGGAAGAGAGTGGAAGCAGTTCTGTTACTTCTGCTTCAAAGTGTCATTTAGCAATTATTAGTGTGAGGAAAGGGATATCTAGTGTAGTTAGGGTGCTATTTTCCACTTTAGTTAGCTTTAATAATATAGTTTCTGTAGGGAAAGTGTTAAGTGTAAGGGGACCGTAGTGTAGTGTAGGGTTAACTGACTCTGACTGCTATGGCAGGGTGACTAAACCCTTCCATGTCAGGGTGACCGCTATAGAGAAAAGATTGTTTCTCTTAGGTCACTTATAGAACAGCGATATGGCTTCTCGCCGGTCAGCCTGCTTTTTGAGGCAGGCGTTCATAGGGCTTTTTTGAGGACATGTTTGGAGTCAGGCATGACATCTGAACTTCTGTATAGGGGTATATATACACACACACATGTATGTATATATACACCTACACATACATAGGTGTGAAAGTAGCAGAACACTATGCTTGCGCTAATGAAATAATTAACAGGCATATGTCTCCGCTCCTATCACACCTATATATGTGTATGTGTATATATAAATATAAGTGTGTGTGTATATATACCCCTATACAGAAGTTCAGATCTTTTGCCTGCCTCCAAAGACCCCAAAAAAATGCCCAAAAAAACGCCTGCGCCAAAAAAAAAACGCCCAGGTGTGTTATTGCAGGGGGTTTTTTGGGCATTTTTTTGGGGTCTTTGGAGGCAGGCAAAACATCTGAACTTCTGTATAGGGGTATATATACACACACACTTATATGTATATTAGAGCTGCACGATTCTGGCCAAAATGAGAATCACGATTTTTTAGCTTGGAATAAAGATCACGATTTTCTCACGATTCTCTGTGTAACAAAAAAAAATTGGGATAACTTTAGTGTTACGTTTTTTTTTTTTTTATTCATTAAAGTCTATTAATTGCGTTTGAAAGACTGCTGCGCAAATACAGTGTGACATAAAATATTACAACAATCGCCATTTTATTGTGTAGGGTCTCTGCTAAAAAAATATATAAAATGTTTGGGGGTTCTAAGTACTTTTCTAGCAAAAAAAAAATGATTTTAACTTGCAAGCAACAAGTGTCAGAAAAAGGTCTAGCCTTTAAGAGGTTAAACTTCCTTTCTCCCTGGCAGAGGGAAGGAAAAGATACAATGTAATCATTTTGTTTATAGTTACTGGGAGACTAAGTCCCCGTTCACACTGGGGCGACCTGTGAGGCGACCTGGCCGCCGCGACCTCGGAGGTCGCCCCGGGAAGTAGCGTCGCTGCTATGTGAACAAGGCCTTAGGCTTCTTTCACACGGCCGCTCCGTGTGAAAGCTCCGCTGCGGGACTTTTTTTTTTTTCACGGAGCGGATGACATTTGTGTCATCCGCTCCGTGTGCCCGCATATCATCCCATCCGTTTGCGGATGATATGCGGACATAATGTAAGTCTATGGCATTGTGGATGTCAGCGGATGACACCGCTGACATCCGATTTTCCTTCCTTTCCGTTTTTTACACGGATGAAAAAATAGGGTTCTGTTCCGTTCCAAAAAACGGAACAGAACTGAAAGGAAGAAAATCGGATGTCAGCGGATGGTATTCCGCTGACATCCGCAGTGCCATTGACTTACATTATGTCCGCAAATCATCCGCAAAAAAATAGGATAATTTGCGGACAAGCGGAGCGGCCGTGTGAGAGAGCCCTTAGGCGTTTGTTTGGGGGAGGCTTTTTTTTTTTTGCTTTCCACAGCTTGCTCTCTCTGCTTCCTCACTCGCTATGCAAAGAATCGAGCATATGTCAGGTTTAGATCGTCAGGGGGGGTGAATCGAGATCGCGATTTTCATACGATTAATCGTGCAGCTCTAATGTATATATACACATACACATATATAGGTGTGATAGGAGCGGAGACATATTGGTGTTAATTATTTCATTAGCACAAGTATAGTGTTCGGCTACTTTCACACCTATATATGTGTATGTGTATATATACCCCTACACAGAAGTTCTGATGTTATGCCTGCCTCCAATAACCCCCAAAAAATGCCCAAAAAAACGCTTGCTACAAAACCGGCAAGGTGTGAAAATAGCGGAGCCATATCCCTGTTCTATATTAATTCTAATACAAACTACCTTTTTTTCTGGTTCTGGACATGCTACAGAGCTGAAACTTCACAGGTACACTCTTTAGACCCTAAATCCAAAGAAATCTAACTTTTTTTTCTTTTTTATAATTTTTTCAATAATTGGCTCTCTATCAAAAATGAAAATTTTTAAGAACTTTTTTGTGTGTGATTAATAGTCCCTGGGGCATGACCCAGAACCCTAGGCACTTTTTAGGGGCATTTATTGGGTTTTAGGGCTTCAAAATGGTGTTTTTTGATTACCGGAGTTCGGGTCCCATTGATTTCAATGGGGTTCTGAAATCCGGGCCGACCTTTTAGGATGTTCGGGTGATCTGGTCGAACCGAACTTTTGAAAAGTTTGATCATGGGCTGCACCGTGACCCTGATCAGATGCTTGCTGATTTTAAACAGACAAAGCATAAAGAGGGAGAGGATGTTCCTGTGTTTGTGAGGAGGCTAGAAGTACTACTGGGGAGATTGCTCACTGACAAGGTAATCCCTCCTACAGATGTTGACAGATTAAGGACTGCTCAAATAATAAAGGGGCTACTGCCACGTCACCCAATATCACCAGTTCTAAGAGTTGTTTTGAGAGAGAGGAACTTTACTTTCACTGAAACTATGACTGAAGTAAAGAGACAGGAGTCTAATATTCTTTTTAGTACCCCTTCCAAGAGCAAAGTTAAACAGAATTCTGGGGTGGAGCCCACAAATGAGACTGTTGCTAAGAACAAAGAAGTGGGTAGACTCCCACAGCCTAGAGCTCTATCTGCTGATAAAACCTCCAGTGATAAGCCTCTCTTCCACATTAAATGTTTCCGCTGTGGACAAGCAGGCCACACAGTTCGTCAGTGTCCACTGCTTGCTGACAGTTCTGAAATTCACAGTAAAGCTGGACATATGTACCAAAGAAAACAGGGAAGATCAAGAAAACAAACGTTTACCAAGCTACCTGGGGTAGGCCGCAGATGTACTTTCAATTTGTTTGTTAATGATATACCCACTACTGCTCTGTTTGATACTGGTTCTCAGCTGACAATCATATATACGCCCTTCTATCAACAACATTTAAACCACCTCCCTTTGCAACCTGTGGACACTTTGCCTGTTTATGGTGTGGGAGGAAATCCTGTTTTTATGGATGGTTGCCTAGAAGTTGAGCTTCGCATTCCTGGCGTGATAGCTGAGGAGGATCCCCCACTTAAAGTTATATGTGTGCCCTCCACCTGGGGGTAATGAGTATTACCTCTTAAAGATCTGGATGATGTTCGAGAGTGCTTGCACAAAATGAAAGATGAAAACATCATTGCTGAGTCTAAAAGCCCGTATGCATCCCCAATAGTGGTAGTCAGAAAGAAAAATGGTGGAGTGCGAATATGTGTTGACTACAGGACTCTAAATCGGCGAACAGCCCCAGATCAATACACGCTACCTCGCATTGAGGAAGCTCTTGATGCCCTGCAAGGCAGTAAATGGTTCACAGTAATGGACTTAAGATCTGGTTATTACCAGGTCCCAATGAGTGAGGAAGATCAAGAAAAGACGGCTTTTATTTGCCCCCTGGGGTTTTTCCAGTTTGTTCGCATGCCTCAGGGCATTAGTGGTGCACCTGCAACCTTTCAACGTCTAATGGATCAGACCCTGGGAGACCTTTGTCCCACTCAATGTATCGTCTACCTTGATGACATAATTGTCTTTGGCTCCACTCTGGAGGAGCATGACCAGAGACTGTTTAAAGTGCTAGATCGTTTGAGGAAGGAAGGTCTGAAACTTTCACTGGACAAATGTAAGTTTGCTCGCTCTTCGGTAAACTTTGTGGGTCACACCATATCTGCAGAAGGGGTAGCAACTGATCCTGCTAAGGTGGAGGCTGTGGTTACCTGGCCCCGTCCCACAAATCTGACAGAACTGAGGTCCTTCTTGGGATTTTGTGGCTATTATCGTCGATTCATTAGAGGCTATTCCAAGACTGCTCGGCCTCTTAATGACTTGCTCAAAGAAACCCCTGGCATGGACACAAACCGCAAAACTCATTTCAGTGAGAGATGGACATCTGCTTGTGAGGAAGCTTTTCTACAGCTTAAGAAAAGTCTTACAGAAGCACCAGTGTTGGCTTATGCAGACCCACAAAAGCCATACATTCTGCATGTGGATGCCAGATATGATGGATTGGGAGGAGTCTTACATCAAGAGTACCCAGGAGGACTAAGGCCTGTTGCTTATATCAGTCGCAGTCTAAGCCCAGCAGAAAATAATTATCCTGTTCATAAACTGGAATTTCTTGCCCTGAAGTGGGCTATTGTTGAAAAGCTGCATGATTACTTGTATGGAACTCAGTTTGAGGTGAGAACCGACAACAACCCCCTGACTTATGTTTTGACTACAGCTAAGCTAGATGCCACTGGTCATAGGTGGCTTGCTGCCTTGTCTAATTACCAGTTCACTCTCAAGTAAAAGCCGGGTCCCAAGAATATTGGGGCTGATGCTCTTTCCAGGCGCCCTGGATTACCCATGAACTTGGAAGAAAGTGACTGGGAGGAAGTACCTGGGCCTATTGTGGCTGCCTATTGTGCTACAGCTGCTGTACAAGGAGACAATATTGTTTTCTCTGACCTACGAGCTATTGATTCCCTGGGAGCTGGTGAAGAGTGTATTCCAAAATCGTATGAGGCAAAAAGAGATGACCGCACTCCGATGTAAATCAAAAATTGGAGTAAATTTATTCCACATCAAACAATAGGCAACTGGAACAACACACTGTGAATGCAGGACACAAAGGCAGACGCGTTTCACGACTTAGGGATGTCGCTTACTCATTGCCACTTGGCAATGAGTAAGCGACATCCCGAAGTCGTGAAACGCGTCTGCCTTTGTGTCCTGCATTCACAGTGTGTTGTTCCAGTTGCCTATTGTTTGATGTGGAATAAATTTACTCCAATTTTTGATTTACATCGGAGTGCGGTCATCTCTTTTTGCCTCATACGATTTTGGATTGCGGATCCGACCGGCACCCGATACCCAGCCCACCTGGAGCGGTCTTTCCTTTTTGGATTTCATCTATCTCTAAGAGTGTATTCCAAACATGTATTGCTGCCCCACTGCTTTAGGGGTGCCAGAAAACATCCAGCTGCAAAAGAAAGATATGATCCTTCTACAAAAAAGAGATCCAATAATCAGACATGTCAGAGAGTCTGTTTTCCACAAAGATCCTAACTACATGAGAAAATACCTACCTGAGCAGAGTACCTACTATCATAAGGAATGGGATAAGCTCAAAATAATTGATGGACTTTTATTCAGGGTACATTTGTTTCATGATCATCCTGGAAGGAGACTGCTAGTGCTCCCTCAAGTCTATAGAAACTCTGTTTTGAGAAGTTTGCATGATCAACATGGGCATCTAGGAGTTGAAAAAAACCTATGGATTAATCCAAGACCGATTCTTTTGGCCACGAATGAGGGAAGCTGTTGTGGACTATTGCCACAGTTGTGTGAGATGTCTGCAACGGAAAACTCTGCCTACTCGAGCTGCTCCTATGGAATACTTGAAAAATTCTGGTCCCATGGATTTAGTGTGCATGGACTTTTTGTGTATTGACAATGACAGCAGTGGTGTGGGAAATATTTTGATTGTCACTGATCACTATACTCGCTATGCTCAAGCCTATCCCACCAAAGATCAGAAAGCAGTAACTGTAGCCAAAGTGCTGTGGGAGATGTTTTTTGTTCACTATGGATTGCCAAATCGACTTCACTCTGACCATTTGCAGGACTTTGAAAGTCGCCTAATTAAAGAGCTGTTAACATTGCTTAACATCAACAAGAGCCGCACCACCCCTTATCATCCAGAGGGTGATGCTCTCCCTGAACGTTTCAATCGTACCTTGTTGAACATGTTGGGTACCCTCCCTAATGGTGCTAAGCAGACCTGGAGCCGACATGTGGAAGCTATGGTACATGCCTACAATTGCACCAGACATGAATCCACTGTCTTTTTTCCTTATTTTCTTATATTTGGGAGAGAAGCCCGTCTCCCTATTGACATTCAGTTGGGCATGTCTACTGATGGAGTGGAACAGAGGAATCACTATCAGTATGTGGCATGACTTAAACAGAGTTTGAAATAGGCCTATCAGATGGCTGAGGAAAATGCTGCGAAATTAAATGCTGCCAATAAAAGGCGTTTTGATTCCAAAGTTCGTTACAAAGACTTACAACCTGGTTATAAAGTGTTTCTCCGCAATTTGGGACCCTCAGTCAAACATAAGTTATCTGATCGCTGGAGAAATGAGTTGTTTGAAGTTGTAGAAAAACTGCCTAGGATTCCAGTATACAGGATTCGAGGACCTGAGGGTCAGATCAAAGCCTGGCATAGGAATCATTTGCTTCCGGTACCACAAGTTGCTACTGTTGATGAGGAGCCACAATCTGACATTGCTACAGATTCTAATGATGTGCCTTGTGCCAACAGTGGAGACCAAAGTAATGACAGTGACTGGTTTACACCTCCACCAGAGTCTTCTGTACAGGTTCCTTCACCTAGTACTGATGGGGGCCTCCCTCAGAGGGGAGGTTTGAATCCAGCTACTCCTGCTTTTGAACCAACAGTCCAAAATTTTGTGCCCAGTTCCAGGCATGGTTGGAGCACCAAGTTTTCCCACTAATGCTGTCCCAGAGTTCTCTGGATTTATGCCTGAGGGGTTGAGGAGAGGAGATCATGTTCGACGTCCTCCACCGGTGTTTACTTATGACACTTTGGGAAGACCCCGCTATGCTGTACAGAACTATGTACAACCTCATGTTCTGACGGACATGATTGCAGCTCATTCTAGACTGGTTAGCATGATGCCTATTTGTTACTAACCATACTTTCTTTGCAGCTAGCTCTGTAATAGATTGCTTCTGGAGAAGTGGTCTGCAGAAGGCGACAACGATGTTAATTTTTGTTGTTATTTTATGTGTATATCCTTGCTGGTTCGGAAGGATTTTCAGCAGGAGGAGAATGTAGTGATGTGATAATTTATTTGCCCATCTTTCAAGTGTGTATTCCTGTTATGCAGTGTTTGTTTTTGCCCTTTGTCAATATGGCTGCTGTGCTCTCTTTCCCTCTCTGCAAGAAGGATGAGATCATCAAAAAGGGCAGAGCAAGGATTTCTGGGTAAGACTGGAGAAAAGAGAGACATGAGGAGACACAGACATTTTCCATGCTGGAGAACAGACTGTAAGTGCTGTAAGATCCCCTCACTGAGACACACAGAGACACTGCTAATGATTTCATGTTCCTGAGGAAAATATCTTATGTTGTATGGTTCACTGAATGTTATTTCTTCAATACATGGACATTTAAACACTCTGCTGTGTGGATTACTGTCTCTATGGATGATATTTTTCTCAATTGGAATTTCACTTGGTAATCACAAGCCCTGAATGAGTGGAGGCACTGGCGTTTGTTGCAAATCCTGCCCTGATCACACAGATTATATAGACTCTGCTCCTAAATACTACACAGGTGGCGTCATCATACCCCAGTAGCCACAAAGAGTGATTAAAATTAGGGTCTCTGACCCTTGAAAAAAGTCTGTGTAATTATTACATTTAGGCCCCATTCACATCTCAGCGTTTTGTAGTTTGAAGCTCCAAAAAGCTGGAGGAGAAAAAATCTATTATTCTTTATGGCGATGCTTCACGTCCCCACTCCAAGTCGCCTGAAGCTCAAAAATGTTCTGGAGCTTTTTTTGTAGCTCAGTTTGGGCAGATTTGAGTGGTTTTGGCACATTTTTGTTCCCATAGAAATTAAGGGAAACGCGCCATTTGTGTGAATTTTTGTGTGGATTTACACGTTTTGTCACATGTATTTGGATGATTTTCTGCTCAAATGAAAGAATTAAAAAAATAAAATAGTAGCAATAGATGAATAAATAAATGTAAAATAAATACACAAATAACAAAAATCATCATAATAAATTATAAATAAAATAAATGAATAATATGTAATAATACATAAATAAATATTAACTATCCCCTAACCTTAAAAAAAATATTACATAAGTTGTTATCATTATTATTATAATTATTAATACTAATATTATTAAAAACATAATAATAAACACCCAAACCCAAACAAAAAAATAAATTACTATTATATAATAATAATTATTATTTTATTACTATTACAGTACTATTATATACTATTATAATAATATTATTATACTATGACTATTATAACATAATAATTTATTTATTTATATTGTCTTAGGGTTAGGGTGTTTAGTTAATTATTATTATTTTATTTTATTCTTAAAAGGGTTAGGGGTTAAGTTTAAGGGTTATTTAAAAATGTATTATTACTTAGTATTTATTTAGTAGATTTATTATTTATTTATGATTATTTTTATCCGTTTTTGTATTTATTTTACATTTATTTATTCATGTTTTATTATTAATATTATTATTATTAGTAGTAGTAGTACTAGTAGTAGTATTAATACCCTAACAATAAATAAATAAATAAATAAATAGAAACAAACCTTAAACCCTAATCCTAACCCTAACCCCTAATCCTAATACTAATCTAACCGTAGCTCGAACCCCTTACCCTAACAGAAAAAAAATAATAATAAATGAATAATAATAATTAAAAAAAAAACTAAAAACGAATGTAAAAGCTAAAAAAGCTGAAATGCCTAGCAACAAATGATGCAACAGATGATAGTTTTCTGTATTAGCTAATAAAAAAAAGGCCAAAGCTCAAAAATGGTGTTTAAAAATGCACAAGTCACGCATAAAATGCACAAAAGTCACGCATAAAAATGTGTGAAAGAATGCCAGAAAAAACTCTCAAAGATGCTATGCTCAGGCGTGAATGCAGCCGTAGTAAGCACAATACAACATGTATATGTAATGGCCCCTGAGTAACCAAGGTACTATAAAGTATATTCCCATTCATTTCAACAGTAAACATCAATCCAAATCATTTCATACATGAAGAAGTTTGGTTTTGCAGAAGATTGGTGGAAATGCAGCACGTTTAGTGTCTGTTTAAAGAGGTTGTATAACCTACATACAAAAGCACTAACAGGAACTGCTTCTGGTTAACTTTCCAGGCATAAAAGCGACATTTTTTGTTCACAGCAATCAATATTTGGCCCCCGTCCTGATGATTTTTCCCTCTACAATCCTACGTTGTAACACAATTACTGAAGAACGAATGTGATGGCTACAGAAGACATTGTGAGTCACGGAGAAAACTGCAGGGAGCTGCTCTATAGCGTAAGGTTACATGTAGTCTGCTCATTCTTACCTCTTGTGCAGTGTGTGCCAACACAATGTACTATATACTGTACTATATACTGTGTAGAGAAGGTGATAAAATGACATTTTGTTTCCCCTATATTTACCTTTGATACTACTCACACTCATTGTCAGACAGAATCAAAATTGAAATTGTGTATTGAGCTACCAACACGACAGCTGCAGAGATTTGGGGGATTTCAATGGTGCTCTGGGTCTGGACACTAAAAATTTATTTTAAAGCAAATTTCCACTTTTGCAGTCAAAATTGAGAAAACACTACTATATGTTTGTTATGTGTTTCCATTCACAAAGCATGCCTATAAAAAAAAAAAAAAAAAAAAAAATTATATATACAGTATCTCACAAAAGTGAGTGCATCCCCAGATTTTTGTAAATATTTTATTATATATTTTCATGTGACAACACTGAAGAAATGACACTTTGCTACAATGTACAGCTTGTATAACAGTGTAAATTTTCTGTCCCCTCAAAATAACTCAACACATAGCCATTAATATAGAAAATATTTGTCAGCGCCAAAATAATGTGAACTCAGCTGTATGCAAAACAGTGAAAATATAAACAACAGTAACAGTGATTAATCAATAAAAGGTTGCAGCGCTATCCATAAAAGTGATACATGTCACAAACTGAGTGTGACATAACAAACCATGATAAAGAGCAATACATCTAATGAACATACTAAAGTCTAAAAAATAAAATATTAAAAAAAAAAAAAAACAATGTTGTAGTTCACAGTGCTCAAAAGACTCAGGTGTCATCAAGAAGATGTCCTCAACCAAATAGAAAAAAATGCAAACTCACCAGAATCATATGCTGTCTAAGTTATAGGACAGCAAATGCACAATATGGTATGACTATGATGTCTCTCTGGAAATCAGGGGCAGACTGGCAACTTTCAGCCCAGGGGGCAAGTACAAACCAAAGGCCCATGGTGCAGCAACTTGGCCCCCCTCCCACTCTCAATTTTTCTATCCTCCTGATCCCCATTCCAAGCTGAAGCCCTGCTCCAAATACTATCTAATTACTGGCTGAATCTGGGTTCCCGACCTGGCCAGCAGAGGGCGGTTGGGGGAATCTGGGACAGCTCGGTCAGGCCTGGCCAGGAGAGAAGAGTCTCCAGTGGGGCATGGAACCGGCCTCTGCTCAGACACAGTTTACACCATCCATGCTGGGGGGAGGGGAGGCCTGCGCTCTGTCCTTGTCTTCAACCTGCACTCAGTAGGTCAGTGGCACGGACTTTTTACTTCTCTTCACCAGGAATCCTTTAGGCATGTCTGTGGCAGAAGCAGTGCAATCTTTTTATGGGGCATCAGAGCAGCCTGGGGGGCAATTGCCCCCCTGCCCCCTGGCCAAGTCCTCCCCTGCTGGAAATTATGTCAGCAACAGGGATAGGTGTGCTCCCATACATTTAGAGCACTGTCATCAAAGGGTAATCAAGCTGGTCACATAACATGAATCACCAAACATGAGAAAAAGGTGGAATCTTATAGTGTAGTATTTATTAAAATAAATGGTACAAATAAAACATAAACTTGCATGGGCCAAACACCAGTACTCAACAAATACTGGTAAAAAATCTATAAACAAGGTCCATAAAGTACAACACAAATAGCACAGGCAATGGTAATGCACTTACTGTGTATGCCTCCAAACTAAATAAAGGATGGCAGCTGGATTTAGGACGTATATCTCTGCTCAACGGCTGTTTTGCGCCACGCGCTTCCTCAGGAGCTTAGAGATGTTGTCCAAAATGTCCATGACTAATGGAAATCGAATCACTGGTGAGGACAGCAAATAGCGTATATCATACAAAGCAATATAATGTAATATCATGCATATGTAAAAGGTAAAAATACAAAATAACAATATCTATAACAGGGAGAAAAAGAAAAAGAAAAATGGAAATAAAATATACATGTGGCAAACGTTGATTGGGGTGGCAAATGTCCAAACTCACCCTCAATGAGTGTCAATGAAACAGTTGACATCCCACTCAACGTTTAAATCCATCGGGGAATAGCATTTCATCTCATATAACCACTTCATCTCCAATCTAGAGATTTCTTTCGTGAGGTGACATTCCCTCCAATGGGGTTTTAATTTAGCTATCCCCACAATTTGAGAGAGCTGGGATTTCTATTGTGGCACGTTCTATAATGAGCGGACAGGCTATGATGTCTGTAGCCCTTCCTAATATTATAGACATGCTCTTGTAATCTGTCTCTCAATCTCCTGGTTGTCCTGCCAACATATTGTTTATGGCAAGGACATTCCAGGAGATATACTACATGAGTGGATTCGCAAGACATAAAATAATCTAGAAGGTAATCTTTACCTGTGATGGTGAAGGAAAAGCCTGTAATCTTTTTCTTTATAAGTGTGTTGGCAGTGCAAATCATACATTTGTTACAGGGAAAAAAAAAACTTTAAGTTTAGTGAAAAAGGAGGGTTTTGACAAGGGGATTAATAACGTTAGGAGCCAATTTGTCTCTAATATTAGGTGCACGTCTGAAAAATACTTCAGGTTTATCTGGCAGAGTAGTTTTTAATATTTGATTGGCTTGTAAAATGTTCCATGTCTTTTAAATAATCTTTTTGATTTGATAATGTTGCATAGAAAAATTAGTAATAAATGGGCAGAATGTTTTCTTAAGATGTGTGAAGTTGTCTTAAGTTATCAGGCAACCTCTTCAGTAGTCTGTTCTAAAGAGGTTGCAATATACCCCTTTTCTAAAAATCAGGTTTTAAGGATGGATGATTGTAAATAATAATCCTCTATGTTTTGACAGTTGCATTTCATGCGTAAAAATTGTCCCTTCGGAATGCCTTTAAGCCATGAGGGATGATGGCAACTGTTTAAAGGGATGTAGCTATTACGGCCGGTGGATGTGAAAAAGGAATTAATTAGTGCCTTTTTTTCCATTAATACTAAACAGATTGAGGTCAAGAAAATTTACCTCAGTTTTACTGTATGTGAAGGATAATTGAATGTTTAGGGTATTGTCATTAAGGATAGACATAAAATCCAATAATGACGTTTCGTCACCTCTCCATAACAATATAATATCGTCGATATATCGTTTATAAACTATTAGACTATTCCATTGTTTACTATAAATGGATTTCGCTTCCCAATTAGCCATGAATAGGTTGGCAAAATCTGGGGGGACATTTGGCACCCTTAGCTACTCCCTTAATTTGTAAATAATAGGTACCATTAAACCAACAATAATAATGTAGCACAGAGAAATTTAAGAGTTTGAAAATGTATTCTTGTTGTAATCTGGGGATGGTGCTAATACGCAGGTAATAATCCACTGCTCTATAGCCATCACTGTGTGTTATATTGGTATAGAGCGAGGCTACATCTGCTGTAACCAAAAAGGTATGTTCATCTATCGTTATATTGTTCAACTCATTCAGAACCTGTTTGGTGTCTTTAAGGTATGATGGAGTCTGGATCACTAAAGATTGTAAAAATAAATCAGTATATTCTCCCACTCGTGCTGTAAGGGAATTTATCTCACTGATAATAGGCCTGCCAGGTGAATTTATTGTGTCTTTATGTATTTTTGGGAGCTGAGAACTACAACATTGTTTTTTTTTTTTTTTTTTTAATATATTTTTTGGACTTTTCACTTGGACTTTAGTATGTTCATTAGACGTATTTCACTTTATCATGATTTGTTATGTCACACTCAGTTTGTGACATATATCACTTTTATAGATAGTGCTGCAATCTTTTAATGATTGAACACAGCCATTAATGACTAAACCGCTGGCAACAGCAGTGAGTACACCCCTAAGTCAAAATGTCCAAATTGGGCTCAATTAGCCATTTTCCCTCCCTGGGGTCATGTGACTCGTTAGTGTTACAAGGTCTCAGGTGTGAATGGGGAGCAGGTGTGTTAAATTTGGTGTTAGATGGCCTAGGCTATAAGAAGATTGCCAAGACCCTGAAACTGAGCTGCAGCACGGTGGCCAAGACCATACAGCGGTTTAACAGGACAGGTTCCATTTAAAACAGGCCTCGCCATGGTCGACCAAAGGAGTTGAGTGCACGTGCTCAGCATCATATCCAGAGGTTGTCTTTGGGAAATAGACGTATAAGTCCTGCTAGCATTGCTGCAGAGGTTGAAGGAGTGGAGGGTCAGCATGTCAATGCTCAGACCATACGGCGCACACTGCATCAAATTGGTCTACATGGCTGTCGTCCAAGAAGGAAGCCTCTTCTAAAGATGATGCACAAGAAAGCCTGCAAACAGTTTGCTGAAGACAAGCAGACTAAGGGCATGGATTACTGGAACCATGTTCTGTGGTCTGATGAGACCATGATAATCTTATTTGGTTCAGATGGTGTCAAGCGTGTGTAGCAGCAACCAGGTGAGGAGTACGTGTCATGGTCTGGGGCTGCATGAGTGCTGCCAGCACTGTGAGGTTACAGTTCATTGAGGGAACCATGAATGCCAACATGTACTGTGACATACTGAAGAAGAGCATGATCCCCTCCCATTGGAGACTGGGCCGCAGGGCAGTATTCCAACATGATAACGACCCCAAACACACCTCCAAGGAAACCATTGCCTTGCTAAAGAAGCTGGAGGTAAAGGTGATGGATTGGCAAAGCATGTCCCCAGACCTAAACTCTATTGAGCATCTATGGGGCATACTCAAATGTAAGGTTGAGGAGCACAAGGTCATTAACATTCACCAGCTCTGTGATGTCATCATGGAGGTGTGGAAGAGGACTCCAGTGGCAACCTGTGAAACTCTGGCAAACTCCATGCCCAAGTGGGTTAAGGTAGTGCTGGGAAATAATGGTGGCCACAATATATTGACACTTTGGGCCCAATTTGGACATTGTCACCTAGGGGTGTACTCATTTTTGTTGCCAGCGGTTTAGACAATAATGGCTGTGTAATGAGTTATTTTGAGGGGACTGCAAATTTACGCTGTTGTACACTCACTACTTTACATTGTAGCAAAGTGCCATTTCTTCAGTGTTGTCACATGAAAAGATATAATAAAATATTTACAAAGACGTGAGGGGTGTACTCACTTATGTGAGATACTGTGTATACATATATATATATTTATATCAAATACAAAATATAAATATGAATAAATTCTATTTCTTACCTTTTTAGATATTTCTAAAAAATGTTTTCTGAACAATGCTAGAGTAGGTCTGTCCCAGGTCTGTCCTTAGTAAAAAAAAAATGCAAGAAGCCCAGCCTCTACACCTTGAACCCTCTGTTAGGCCAGGCAGTGTTCAAATCTAGTTACATCCAGCCCCCTCATACACAAAGAAAACTGAGTAGGATTTTCCTTGCTGGGGTTCCAGAAAAGAACATCTAAAAAAGGGAAGTTGCAATTGTTCTTTTTTTTGCTATGTGAATAAGAGCATTCAACAAATACTGGCAGAGGCGGCTCTAGGCTTTGTGAGGCCTTAGGTAAAATATAGACATGAGGCCCCACTTACCCCCTTTGCAGGGGTTAAGGAAGAACCCCAAGGCCAAGCATCTTATTACTGCTGCTGATGTGTGGGTGGGATGTGTACTGTGGCAATCACATGGGATAAATAGGAGAGGAGAGTTAGCAGGGACTGGTGCAGTACACATCCCACCCACACAAGCAGCAGCAGCAGTAATAAGCAGCTCAGCCTCAGGGTTCTTCCTTAGCACCAAAAAAAAAAAATGGGGGTGGGGATGAGGGATGGGAACCATGGGATAGGGGAGAAGGAGGAGGGGGTAGAAAGGGGAATGTGGGTAGATGATGAGGGATGGGTAGAGGAGAACTGGAGTGAAACTGGAGGATCCCAGGAATGGAGAAAGAAAGAAAGAAAGAAAGAAAGAAAGAAAGAAAGAAAGAAAGAAAGAAAGAAAGAAAGAAAGAAAGAAAGAAAGAAAGAAAGAAAGAAAGAAAGAAAGAAAGAAAGAAAGAAAGAAAGAAAGAAAGAAAGAAAGAGAAAGATGGAGGAAGGAAGGAAGGGTGCCCCTTACACCAGAGTACTCACTGGGAGGCAGAAGAGATAAAGAAGGGATGGGATTGATGGAGGGGATGAATGGATGAGCAGGCTCCATCTTTCCTCTTCTGGTTGCTGCTGTTCAATCTTCCCACCCACACATCATCTTCTCGTCGTGGGCGGGGAAAGCACAGGAGGAGAAGGCGGGAGGAAGAGGAGCAGAAGCAGCTCTCTCTCCTCTCCCATCTGTGGTCTATGGGGGAGGGGGAACTGTCAGCGCAGCAGCTCTAGTATCTGGCTGTGATCTGGAGCTGTCAGTGAGCTCCCATCCCCCGGTGAGCTGCTCCTGATCACAGCCCCTGAATCGTAGCAGATGGTACCGCTTACAGACCGGCTGGGTCTGTGCTGATAGCAGGGAGATCCCTGCTGCCAGCCTCAGAGGCGTCTCTTTAACTAGGCAAATTAGGCGGCCGTGAGGCCCCTGCGAGGCCGCTAATTTGCTTAAATAAAGAGCCGTCTCTGAATACTGGATCCTGACATTAAAGTCGGGACCTCTCCAGAGTCTGGACCGGCTGAGTGATGTCAGCCAACAGCTGACTTTAGCCTGCTGTCCGCTGCATCTGGGTCACCAGAGTGCGGAACTGATTCAACTCCTGTGACCCATAGGTGAACAAGAGCCAAAAGAGCTTTGGACATACACTATATTGTCAAACATATTGGGATGACTGGCACTAGTGCGAAATCATGTCGGAACAGGAAAGGGCCATCTCCAAACTGTTCCCACACCGTTGGGAGCATGATATTGTCCAAAATGTCTTGAACTAAGGGGCCAAGCCCAACCCCTGAAAAACAACCCACCTTCATTTTCCCCCCTCCACCAAATATTTTGGACCAGTGCACAAAGCAAGGTCCATAAAGACATGGATGAGTGAGTTTGGGGTGGAGGAATATCACTGCCTGCACATAGTTCTGACCTCAAACCCGATAGAACACCTTTGGGATGAATTAAAGCAGATACTGTAAACCAGGCCTTCTCTTGTGTGACCTCACAAATGCACTTCTAGAAAAATGGTCAAACATTCCCATAAACACACTCCTAAACCTTGTGGACAGCCGTCCCAGAAGAGTTGAAGCTGTTATAGCTGCAAAGGGTGGGCCATCTCAATATTGAACCCTACGGACTAAGACTGGGATGCCATTAAAGGTCATGTGTGTGTAAAGGCAGGGGTCCCAATACTTTTGACAATATAGTGTATAAAGCAAAAGTGGAAATACACGTGAAAGCAGAAGTTTAGGTATGGCAATTTGTATATATTACATTGGTCCAGCTTGGATGTACTGTATGTGCCATATCTGTGGGATCCCCCTGGAAACCTGAAATTATTGTAGTAGGCACCACTACCCCAGTGATCTCCACTAGCTTCTGGGTCCCAAGCTGAGGCCTGGCCTGCTGCATTGTGAACACTTAATTTTTCAATAAATGTATAGTGCTCTGTGATTGGATTCATTGAGAAAAACCGATGGTGTCCATCCTAAGTGGATGACCTCCTATGTTAGCAACAGGACAGCCAATCAGCAAGGGAACCCTGAAATTAGCAGCAATCACTGTAGTAGCAAGGCCTACTACAGGGATTTCCAACTTCCTTGCGGATCCCACAGGTATGGCACATACAGTACATACTTACACTGGTTCAAGCTAGACCAATGTAACTATGGAAAATTGCCATACCTAAACGTAAACTTTAAAGCAAAACTACAAACAGATATAAAAGACACAAATTAATGCAGCTCTGTAATCATGAATACATTAAAAAAACATATATTTTTTAACTTTAAGCAGTAGAGCTACCTAAAATTGATGTGGCATCAGCCTTTTGAAGTCTAAACTACAGTTTGTACATTAAAGCTTAGAGAGGGGAAGGAAGAAGCAGCACAAGGACATTCTGATGTATTTAATTTATGTATGTAGCTGTTTTCCTAGAGTTCCACTTCAAAATGTTGACTATGAATTTAGCATTGCATTATACAATGTAGACAATGACTGTAAGGTTTCTTTTTATCTAATTAGTGACCTGCAGCATGTTAAAAGGTTCATTCATGCTTAGTGCACAGACTCCCTTCAAGCAGTATGAAATGTCTTAAGTAGTACTGTACATGCTGAAAATGACAGAAAAGATGAGAACCAAGTACTCAGAAAAGCAAAATAGCATATGTGGAACACGGTCTAAAAAAAAAGTCAAGTCCAATTCTTCCATTTATAGTAGTTGTCAACAGTACCTAATTTTACACGGTTAGTCATAGCTTTTGAAAACTTGTCCTTAAATTTTTTAGTCTCTGGAAACAGAAATGTCCATTTTCATTAGTGATTGACTGCAGAAGAAAAACACTCTTTTCTGCATGTCAGGTCAAATTTAATTCAAATTATATGTTAAAGTTGTGATTGCCATTTAAAGTATTCTAGTAAAAAAGTAGCAACACTTTTTAAGGGAGAGTAACATCCAGTAGCTGGGGGTCCCCATCCTAGGATCCCTATGAACCAGTTGTTTGGATAACTGTAGACTGGCAGGAGAAGGTGTAAGGGCTTTTTTAGTGCTACAAATATTTGTAGAATTAGAATTATAAAGGAGAGGCTAGGATATGGGGCCCATATGACACTCTGGAGGGTCTTATTCTGTACCCTTTGAGGTGCTTGTTGTAAAACTTGCCTTTCCTCAGGACCCCTGCCCTAGCCAATATATAATCCTGTATCCCTTTATGAATCAGCTGCACCTCCACAATAAATTTAATGACTGGGTTAAAGTATGAAATTGCTCCTCTGCAAAGTAGATGCTCTGCCTGTGGGCCATCAGAGGAACTTGTAGGCAGGAATCCATGTTTATGTAGCTTCCCCATGGGGGAGGAAGCTGGAGGACATTTGTAAATTTTGACATTTGCCCATGGGGGATGCATAGACTCTGGACACCCCACCTTGCCTAGGTAATGGGTCGGACTATATCTCTCATATTATTACATTACTCTCTCTCTCTCTGAACTTTCTGTATTGATTGCATTGATCTCAACTTCAAGCTGTTTTCCACCACCCTCATGGGTGCTTGAATCGCTCTGTAACTGTCTGTGATCCACCTGCCACTATTTAAGCTATATGCCAACATAAAATCATATCTGTGTCTTAACTGCCTGCTGATTCTGGTCTCAGGGGATCTTTTCTCTGAATGCTTCTATGTACTAGGGTCACAGTGGATTTTGTTATGAGCGGCAGTGTGTTGGAAGAAGGCCCTAGGGTTCTGATCACAAGAGGTCCAGTTGGTCTTAAGGTGTTCCCTTACAGGATAAATTGTGGAGCCCCTGCAAAGCCCCAAGCTGGGGAAGCTCAGTGGATTGTGTGTATCATCCGAGCCTGGAAGTAACAAAGTGAAGAGTGGGCATGATCCATTGTTAAACAACATTGCTTTCACCATCAGTCACTAAAGAGGGTTGTCAAAGAGCTCTGCACACAGTAAACTGTAATATACACCCCACTGTTAGAATAATCTTTCTGCCAGCTCTCAAACAATTGGCTAGAAGGGAAGCTGTTACATTTAGCATTGATAGTAAAACAAATGTATGCCTTCCCACTGCAGCTGGAGGCTTGACTAGGCACCAATTTAGTCTGCCCTATTGTTGAACCTCTGAACAAGCAAAATTCAGTCTGAACTGGCAGCTCATCCCTTATTTTCACCATCAGAAACTCTGGCAAAACCAGGCATTCGTAGGTCCTGTCCCTTAATTTGTGCCATTGCAACTACTGGTGACACAACCTCTAGTCTCTTTCCATAAGCCATTGTCGTGTGTTGCATTGTCTACATATTTTTGACCTCTGCTATTGTTTGACTACTTTCTATGGCATTTGACCCTTGCCAACACTTTTATCCAATGATATTTATCAATATTGTCCCTCAATATGACACTATGAATGTCTAAGGCTGGCCATAGATGATTTTTTTTTTTTTCATATCACCCAGCCGGTCAGTCAAAAAAAAAAAAAATAAATTCCCTCATCCACACATTCGAGGTTGAGGCGGGAATCCTTTTTGCTGCACTATCGTATTCTGACAGCGGGACTACTGCAGCGCCAGAATATCCTGATCAATTGGCTGCAGCGCTAATCGAAATACACCAATTTTCCAACAGCCCTGTTCAGGAAGGGTTGACTCCTCTTGAACGTACACGGCCATAAATGAATCAAAATTTGTCTGGTCCCTGCTGAACTGGCTGAATTTCGATCCATCTACGGCCAGCTTAAAGGGGTTGTCAAGTCAGAAGGTTTCTTATCTTAATGCATTCTATGCATTAGGATAAAAAGCCTTCTGTGTGCAGCAGCCCCCCTAATACTTACCTGAGCCAGCAATACATATTACATATCCAGCAATGTCCTTGAGTGCCTCAGCCATCCGGGACTCTTTTTTCTGATTGGCTAAAACACAGCAGCAGCACCATTGGCTCCCACTGCTGTCAATCAAACTCAGTTAGGCAATCAGAAGACAGAGGGGTGGGGCTGAAAGGCAACTCTGTGTCTGAATGGACACAGGGAGCTGCAGCTGGGCTCGGGTGCCCCCATAGCAAGATGTTTGCTGTGGGGGCACTCAACAGGAGAGAGGAGCCAGGAGAGCCGAGGAGGGAACTGAGAAGAGGAGGATCTGGGCTACTCTGTTCAAAACCACTGCACAGAGGAGGTAAGTTTAACATGTTTGTTATTTTAATAGAGAAAAAAAAAACGAGACTTTACAATCACTTTAAGCCCAGTCTCTTGCTGGTTCTCACAGTTAGTTTATTAAAGCACATTTATTTTAGGGAAAAATATCTATTTTTACAGCTATACTTCAGTCCACCAAGCTCTTGAAATGTCATGGCGGGTCTCGCTGTTGTCTAGTGAGAAGCTGTGGGATCTTTCCATCTTAATTGGCTTTATTACCACTGAAATAATAAAAATACAGCCAGTATATTACATATGTGAAAAATGAGTTATTGCTTAGGTAACAGTTTATTCAATACATAAATAGATAATAAGGAAGGGCTGTAGGGACATTATATTCATATGTGCTGTACATTGAATGTTTCTGCACAATCTCTTCTGTTAACACATTAAAAAAAATCTTCATAAGATATTAACATAATTTTAAGGTTATTTCCAAGGACATGAGCCAGATGAGTATCAGCCCACAGTGTGAGAACACAGACAGTGTTAGAGCTGAACTCTAAAAATTGCAAAAAATACCCTTGCAGTGAGGTCCATCCCCTGCATTGCAAAAGTTCAATGCTTGTTAAAGACAGTATTAAACCCAAAAGCAAATATTTATTATATTGCAACTTACCAAGTCTTAGATGTAATGGCTGCATTCGTTTTGTTTTTTAGGCTTTTTTTTCCTTTTATTTTCACCAGGTGATCTGGTCAGTAAGTCTGTTGTCTATCCAAAGAACAAGTGCTCATGCAATGTATCAGTTACCATTTACCACTGGCAGAGGCGCTTACAATGATCAGCTTTTATTTATTTATGTAAAACCTATATCCTAAAGGTTAACTGCTTGTGTAACTGCAGTGTGAGCTGGAGTTTGACTTTACTTTGTGTATCGAAATATGTTAATCCATTTAACACTTTACTCCCCCCAGACTGACAATGCTGTTGTCTGCTGTGTCCCTGTGCTCCTTCATCCAGAGTGGAAGCACTCTAATACAGGTGGTGTGTTCAAGATCACCAGGTGAAAACAGAGGGTGACATTTTTTTTAACCACTTGCCGACCACCGCACGCCGATCTACGTCGGCGGTCAGCCCCTCACAGGCAAAGTGATGTAGGGCTACGTCACTAGCTTGTGAGGGTCTAGGGAGCGAGCGCGCGCCGCCGGAGGCGTGCTCCCGCTCCCGCGTGGTCACGGACCCCCCCCGCGCGTGTGACCGGCGGACCCGATGTCGGGGGAGAGGGAGAAAGTCAGGCAGCTTGTGTAAACAAGCTGCCTGTCATTCTCCCCTCTGTATGAGAGCTGATCATATGGATCTACTATGTAGATCCGTTGATCACTCTGCATACAGCTGAAGCCACAGCCAATCACAGTAAGAATCACGCCCCCTAGGGACACACACAGCCCCTCCCTCTCAAATAAAGTTAACCCCTTCACTACCAGTGTATTTTTACAGTAACAGTGCATATATATAGCACTGATTACTGTAGAAATGTCACTGGTAACCCCAAAAGTGTCAAAAATGTCAGTCAAGGGTCCGATCTGTCCGCCCCAATGTCGCAGTACCGCAAAAAAAATCGCAGATCGCCGCCATTACGCGTTAAAAAAAAAACAACAAAAATGACAAAAATCTTTCCCTTAGTCAGTAAACATATAACTTTTGCGCAAACCAATCAAAATACGCTTTTTGCGATTTTTTTTACCAAACATAGGTAGCATAAAACAAATTGGCCGAAAATGTTAAAAAATTTTGATTTTTACATTTTTTTTGGGGGGAATTTCATATAAAAAAAAAGGGAAAAATATTGCTATTTTTGCAAAATTGACGCTCTTTTTTTGTTTATAGCGCGTGATCAAAAAATCGCACAGGTGATCAAATACCGCCAAAAGAAAGCTCTGTTTGTGGGAAAAAAAAGGACGCCAAATTCGTTTAGGTACAGCGTCGCACGACCGCGCAATTGTCCGTTAAAGTCACACAGTGCCGAATCGCAAAATACCCCCTGGTCGTTTAGCAGCCAAATCCTCCGGGGCTTAAGTGCTTAAAAAAGGCAACTAATGCAACCACCACATCTAAGGACTGGTAAACTGCAATATATTACAAGCCTTACCTTTAAGCCTAGGGGATAGGGGAAAGGCTATATTACCTACCTCATTCCTTGCTCTCCCAGTTTGCAGAAGTTTTACCTTCCGTCCAATGATCCAGGCTGTGGGCAAGTCCTCGTCATCCCCATGTAAAATTCAGGACTATTGGCTCGGCACCACATGTGATTACATCAGCATGCCACTATTGGCCAGCGCATTTTACAGAAGAGCCAACTGGTCGCACAGTGTGGGGGAAGCCTGCCCTAGTGAGGAATAAGCTGAGTATTACAGCCTATTCCTCAAGCCCCTAAACCAGCATTTAACCGCTGCAGTGTTAAGGGGCCCCACTGTGGGGGTATTTTGGATTGCTTTTTCATATGTGTTTATTTTTTAAATAATAAGCAATCACTAAACTTGTCATAATAAGAATATATATTCTGCAGGTGCTGGACTCTTACTAGACATGCCAGTAGTTGAATAGAAAGCACATAAAGATCAACCAGGAAGCACCACTATACCACTATACCAGTATTACACTCAGTGTAAGCGTGCACTCCAAAGAGCAGAAGTAAGGTGAACTGGAATTCCCACCCAACGTGTTTCGTCATCAAAAATGGGCATCTTCAGGAGCAGTACTCATGGCATTTCCTCCACTCATAGAGGGTAACTAACCCCATCTTTCTATTGAAAATTACACAAAGTCAAACTATATGGTTCCCATACTAAAAGCATTGATCTACAGAAGAACTAAAAATACATGCACGTGGGCAGGGCAACTCGCCCTGTACGAGGGGGGTATGTTTGATGTGAGAATCAAACATTAAGGCAGTTTTCCGACTTAGAGATGAGCCGTGTCACTGTGTGCAGTAAAAAAAGTTCCAGTTCCATAGTTTCAGTTTTCACCCCCAACACACTAAACGGGCCATCATACAAAGGCAGGCCATCAGATACCACAGAATATGTTCAGACCCAGAAGACAGAGATAAACATCTCAGAACACTAACAATCTCCTTCCGTAAGAAAGGTTACAAAAACAAAACCATCAACACCAGCATAAACACAGCCTTGAAAACCCAAAGAGAAAATCTTCTCCAATACAAAGAGAAAAAAACTAATAACGTGCACCTCTAGTCACCACATACAATCCAGCACTAGAAGGGATAAGAAAGATAATCAAAGATTTACAACCCATCATAACAGAAGATGAAATTCTGAAAGGAATATTCCAACAACCTCCAATACTGGCTTTCAGACAACCACCCAACCTCAGACATAAACTAATCAGCAGAAAACTTCATTCTGATTATGAGGTCACAAATAATGGGAGCAAACTCTGCCATAAAAAACGCTGCAAACTGTGCAACCAGATCAATCTGTCTAAAAGTGTCACACACATGGGACCTTTAATATAACAGGATCCTACAACTGCACCTCCAGTAATGTTGTGTATCTCATCCAATGCAAAAGATGTAACAAAGGATCTTATGTAGGCGAAACAGGACAGAAGTTGCAAGCGAGGATGAATTTGCACAGACATACCATCAAGGAACATAAAGAAGATAGTTTCTCCACACCTGTGGGACATCATTTTTAACAACCGGACCACACTATAGAAGACCTCAATGTTTTAGTTCTTAAAGGGAATTTCAGAACTACCCAGGAAAGGAAAACTTTTGAATTTAGAATGATACTTCTTTTTGACACAAAAAAATAACGGCTTAAATTTAGATATGGATTTCCTTACTCATTATCCCACAGTTTTATGACCCCCTCTGTGACTATCCACCCCACCTTCCCCCGTCTTCAGCTCTCCCTCTGTCTTATCTCACTAACTATGCTAGTTTTATTACCATTGCCAGTTAAATTTGTTTATGTTTGTTTGGTTTTCTCTTTTTTTTCCTTTGACTTAGAGATTTTGTGTTTTTTTTACCATTCTGCTAAACATTTTGTGAATCAGTACTGCTTGGACCTTGAAGAAGGGGACATACCCCGAAAGCTTGTCCTGAAAAATTGTATGTTAGTGCAATAAAAAAAGTATCACGGACAGTATTCAATTGTCTCTGCAGTAAAAAAAAGGAGTTCCTCTGAAACTGCTGTTTTGTGTCACTACACACTTTAACTTAATGTATGTTGCATTTAGGAGTGACTCCGCTGAGCCTGTGCCCTCTCCACCAGTCCAGCAAACTTCACTCCCAGGGATAGAATAGGGTCCCACTGTGCACATAGCACGGACCTCATGCATGCACTTGTTAACACTTTCCCAAATGTACCATGTGGTCAGGCTATGGGTCTTTGTAATGCAGGTTCAGTCCCAGTTGCTATGGAAAACTGGCTGCTGGGTAGGGAGCCAGAATGTTGACCCCCCTCGCTACTGGAGGACCCGTCATCCACACCAGGTCCATGACCGGCTGCAATGTACCTTGCTCTGGTTGTGCTGAAATTCTTCATTCATTCACATTCACTTCATCTTCATTCACTACAGCTGAGGCTGCAGAGATTAAGATTGAGGGTTGTCCTCTATCTCCTCTCTCTGTCCCAAAGGTGAAACATCAGAGTTCTGTTTAGACCCCTGATATTTCACCAAAGCCCCCCAACGGAGCTCCTAAAAAAAATCAAACTGTAAAAAAAAAAAAAATTGTAAAAAAATGAAATAAAAAAAAAAACATTTAAAAAATACTGACAGCAGTGTTCACAAAGGTTGCACTTGCGACCATGTCCTGGCATTCCGCCAGGACATGGGGGGGTCCCGGCTGGGGGTCCCTTTATGGTTTCCTGCACCGAGGCCCTAAAGGTTCTAGTTACGCCTTTAACAAGAACCTCAGCATCAAATTTCCTTCCTCATCAAGCATGGGCATCCGCAGGAAGGGGCAAGAGGGGGCAAATGCCCCCCCCTGGAATCTCAACTTCCCCTTTCGAGTGGTTGTTAAGCCACTTTATACCATCCTGTCTGGTCTGTTTAATAATCCTGTGTGACCGTGTCTTTGTGTCTGTTTTAAATAAATAAGTCGTTCTTTACCAGTTTTCAGAGGGCCGAGCGCCGCTCACGTGACCCGTCGGCTCTCTCCTCTCTGCCTGCAGCCGGTGGGGCCGAGGATTCCTCACTGATGTCAGTCGGGAGGGGAGGAGAAGGGGAGGGGTAGAAGAGGAGAGAGGTGGCGGGTCACGTGAGTGGCAAGTGGTGCTCTGAAAACTTATAAAGAATGGCTTATTTTTATAAAACACAGACACAGGGGCACACAGGATTATTAAACAAACTGTAGATAGGATATGAAACTTTAAATAAAAATACAGCAGCAGGGGGGGGGGGGGCACTGACACAGGAGCAGACAAGCAGGGAGGGGAGAGAGAACAGAGGCGAAAAGGAGGGTTGCGGATGACAAAGGCACATAAACAGGGCTCAGAAGCCATAGTATACCGTGGTCAGTTTACAGAGGGGAGGACATAGCCAGGCAGGATCAGCCAGGTATTTTAGGTAATAGAAGGGGCCAAATTACACAGCAAAGCACTGTGCTGTATACCATGCTTTAAGGGAACAGAACAGTATGATTAAGCCCCTCCCCTTCATGACATTGTTGAAAAGGGGCGGAGCATGGGTGACCTTAAAATGTTGCCCCCCCCCTAAAAAAAGTTCTGCGGACACCCATGTCATCAATAGACGCTAGGAGGACAGTGCAAGTTCAAACCAATTGTTTATACCCTTTACCAGCATGCACCACTGACAATAATCCTCCTAGTGATTGGCCAAGGAGACCTTAATAATAATAATTTAGGTTATTGGATCTTCTTACACTATTGCCAGGGATACTCCCCAAACAGCAGGCCGAAGCAAACATTACCAATGAGTTTAGGGAAAACTTGAGGAGAGCAGAACTATCAATTGACGGTCAGGCTGACTACAGCCCAGCAAGCACTAAGTTTAGGTTAGGGACACAAATTGCATAGGCCATTGTCAGTATACAGTGGATATAAAAAGTCTACACACCCCTGTTAAAATGTCAGGTTTCTGTGATGTAAAAAAATTAGACAAAAAAAATAATGATTTCAGAACTTTTTCCATCATGTGGTTGCATACCCAAAAAGACTAAGTACTGTAAAAAAATCAAAAGCTGCTTCAACAAAGTACTAGTTTAAGGGTGTGCACACTTATGCAACCATATTATTTTAGGTTTTTTTTTTTTTTTTTTACTTGCCTACACGTAAAAGATTTCAGTTTGTTGTTCCACTGAGTTGTACAGTTTATAGGTCACATTAATGCCTCGTACACACGTTCAGATAATCGTACGACTTATCATTCACATTTTGTTGCATGATACTAATATCGAATTCCTGAATGCGTACTTAGCGTATGATTTTTTTCGTACAATTCCGGAAAAGCTTCCTGGTTGCGTAGCTACGTATCAGATAGTGCAAAACAAAAACAATGGCAACCAGGCTTTTTCCATGTTATTTTTGTGTTTCTGATCATGCATGGTCTCTGTCGATCGATTTTTACGCATACTGTACTGATTAAACGATTGTCGTTCGCTAGGCTATCGTACGACATAAGGATTTTGTTGGACAAACTGTCCTGATCGGCTGTCGAAAGCTATGTACTAACCATCAGATTATGGTTAGATCAAGTCGAAAGCAATTTTTTTCCTTCGATTATCTGAACGTGTGTACGAGGCATAGAGGTGGAAAAAGTTCTGAAATTATTTATCTTTGTCTCATTTTTTTACATCATAGAAACCTGACATTTTAACAGGGGTGTGTAGACTTTTTATATCCACTGTACATCTCTCACGCATGAGTCCTTTTGGGTTTCTTTTCTTTGTTTGACACATATTTTAAGTAGATTCCTAATGAACTCAGTGGTGGAGTGCGGGTGACCTTTCTGAGCCCGTATTTGACATGCTTTGTATTATGTTCCTTTAGACGCGGAAGGTACTTACATAGTTACATAGTTACATAGTTAGTGAGGTTGAAAAAAGACATCCAGTTCAACCTATGATGTGTGTGTGTGTTTGCTGTTAACCGTACATCGTATACCCCTTTATGTTGTGGTCTTTAAGGTGCCCATCTAATAGTTTTTTGAAACTATCAATGCTCCCTGCTGATACGACTGTTTGTGGAAGAGAATTCCACATCCTTACCGCTCTTACAGTGAAGAACCCCTTACGCATTTTAAGGTTAAACGCTTTTCCTCTAGTTTTAGTGAGTGGCCACGCGTCTTATTGTATCTCCTTTCTCTGAATAGTTTGTTCCTTATGCTAGGGTCGCCAGTACAGTATTTGTACATTGTTATCATATCCCCCCTCAGTCGTCTCTTCTCCAGAGAGAATAAGTTCAGTGCTTGTAGTCTTTCCTCATAGCTGATGTCCTCCATTCCCCTAATTATTTTGGTTGCCCTTCTCTGGACTTTCTCCAGTTCCAGCACATCCTTCCTGAGGACCGGTGCCCAGAACTGGACAGCATACTCCAGATGTGGCCGGACCAGAGTCTTGTAGAGCAGGAGAATAATCTCTTTATTTCTGGAGTGAATCCCCTATTTTTACATCCCAGTATTCTGTTGGCTTTGCTTGCAGGTACTACTGAAATGGATTTGCATTGCAGGCAAAGCAGGTCAAATGCAGCCTTTTCTTCCGTACAAATGATTGCAGTTGAGGAGTGCTGCGATTAAATGCAAAGGACACAAGCCCTTAAAATACTGACAGTAAGTAAAAAAAAAAGATAATATGATTCAAATCTGCCAGGCAAACGTTGGCACAGAAAATTCCTGGGAAATGTCAAAATTTGGAAATGTGCCTTGAAAAAGCCGCAGCTGGTCAATACTATATATAAAGAGCAGTATCAAAAGAATATGTAGGAAAGGTGTGCTGCTTGAAGCACAGGGCTTTCACCGTCTGCTGGTAACAAGTTGTATGAGCTGGTCGTGACCAATAATATCAGAGGGTGGGACAGTGCACAATATGAGTTCTACTATCAGTCTATGAGCTGCACAGGCTGCCCACCTCACTGCTAGAGGCATGCTGTATGTAGAGTGCAAACACTGGAGAGGGTGCACACAATGCACTGAGTGCACACACTTCTCTATCAGGAATTCCTACAGCTGATCAAGCATCTTCCTCCAGGAGGCATGGGCAGAGAATAGAAGCTTTTTTTTCCGGCACACAAAGAGCTGGGATACTGGGATTAGCCTTTGAATCATGGAAACGGTGTATGATCTGCGGGTGGACAATGACACAAGTTACAATGGGGTTCTCTGTGAGATCACAGACAGTGGAGCTATCATCAGCTGTCTAGGGGACTATCCACACAATGCAACTCTCCCTGCCAAAGGTAGGTACTGACTCTCAGCAACTGCAAGGAAAACCAAATTGGGGCTTTACAGTGCAGAGGGAGCTTTAGCAGTCACTGCTGAGACTTGTAGTACCATATCCTTACTCCGGCTTAAAGGGCCATTGCATATTTGAGCGTGCATTAATGCTTGCGTATTCGTGCATTAAGGTAAACCATTCATTTTGAGTGGGTCGGCACACTTTACCAAAACAAAAATGAATATTAGTTTTGATAAATTCAAAGTAATGTGCGTGGCTGCAAAAATGACGTTATACTGCTTGTTACCAAAAAGTATATTTGTGAAGACAGACTTATTCCCTGTTCAATTTTATTATGTGTTGGCCAATGCGTGACAATGCACGGCAAGGGGTTGACCATTATTTTCTATGGGCCCCATTCGCAACTGTGCGTTTCTCCTCTGCGCAACAAGAAAAAAAGTGCAGGTACTTTTTTTTTTCTGGCTGCGACAATGCATGTTTTTGACCCCATAGACTTCAATGGGAGCGCATTAAAAAATGCATGAGAATGCAGATGTACAAGTGTGAACCTAACACCTGTAAGAAAGTAAACTGGAGCTGCTGTCTATAGCATACCCCAGTTTCCCAGTGTAGGTCAACAATGAAAGCTAAAAACCTGTTATGGGCAGCAGCCATCATTCACCTTTCCCCAAGGTTTTTTTTTTTTATTTTTTTGTTTTATAAATGATCTATTTTTATCTATTATCTGACTATCTATCCAGATTTCTTTTTATGTTTTAGATAAACGTGTGATTGTGATTGGCTTAATGGTAACCTATACTGAGCGAAATGTGTGGGTTATTATTGCTTCTGAAAATGCTAGTTACCTGGCTGTATTGGCTTTATTACTCTGAATGTACAGATCTGGTGTTCTGATCTTAATCAGCTTGGCAGTGTACCTATTGAAGCCAAAAAACAGCCAGTCATCTAGCATTTTTAAAGGGCAGCAATGACAGCCTATATGTTTTTCTTAGCACAGATTTCTTTTAATGTAAATATTCATCAAATATTCATCTTAAAAAAAAGCTTTTTTTATGCTGCTTGTAACTATATATTTACAACAGCCATATTTGTCCATTACTTATGCAGGCTCTACTTCATGTTTAGTAGTGCTGCACAGTGCATTTACCTCTCCTGTCCTAAAGTATAAGTAAAGATAAAACGTTATTTTTGTTTTTTGATAGATTGAAGATGGATTGCAATATCTGTCAGTTTTTATTGCTGTCTGTGCCCCCCTAAGGGAGGTTCACCTCTCTATTTGTCCTGTTTACTGTTATCACTGAGAGTGAAAATAAAATCCCAAATTTTGGGTTGTCACCTGAACAGGGATAGAGGGGAAGCCTTCCAATGGGTGACCCTGGTGACAACAAGGAATTTCCTCACTTTGGAGGAATTTCCTCTCACTTCCTGTTTTGGCTTCGGGACAGGAAGTGAAGGGAAGTCTCCCCAATGGGACACAGAAGGTAAAAATAAAAAACAGCAGTTATACTCTTACTCTGTCCAAAATGAAAAGAAAAAAGCTTTTGCTTTTAGTTCTACTTTAGGTCCCTTTCACACATACGGTCCGATCAGATCCGCCTGTCAGTTTTTCAGGTAGACCTGATCGGATGCCCCATGCATCTCTATGGGGCGGCGGATGTCAGCTGAGACCAAAGGAAATACCTGGTACTTCCAGTATAGAGGGGCATGTGACTCACTCCATGTGATGGCTCTGAACCAATCAGTGCTGTCACAAAGAAAGTCTATAGCTCCATGGAAGCTACAACTCCAGGAACTCATAGCTTACACAGCTTGTGGGGGCATCATTGCCGGTATGAACTCCTGTGTGGGAGATATATCAACCCATGCTGGCCAATCAGGATGACCGAAGGCCCCAAACCCAGGAGAAGCCAGGGAGTAGATGTTATGTTAGCACCAGCGAGGGAGCTAGTGGACATCGCATCACTGGAGCAGAGATGAGTTTTTGTAGACTTTAGTTAAGCTAAGTTAAAATAACCACAAGGGTAAGCAAATATAAATGTCACCTCAAAAATTACTTTAAATTATACAATAATATTTCAAAGTGTGTAATAATACAATGTAATGTTCTTTTAAGATTGTACAACTATAAACTGCAACCCTTTGCAATAATATGATATTAAATATATGTAATATATCTAATACTGTGTAATTATCGAATTATAATTCATTGCCCTAATATGATATTAAAGTGGTTCTAAAATCAAAAGATTTTTTTCACCTTAGTGTATTACCTGCATTAAGTTAAAAAAATATTCCACTTGCTGCCCCCCCCCCCTTCCAGTACTTACCTGAGTCCTCTCTCAATCCAGTACTGTGCCTTACTGCTGGTCTCTCTCAGGACAGCCTGGGATCTTTGGAAGCAATTGGCTCCTACTTCTGTCACTCAAAGCCTGTGAGGAGGGAGTGGAGGACTAGGCCGAGCCACACTGTGTGTGTGTGTCTATGGATGCACACAGCCCGGCTCTGGACCATGCCTGCATATATGCCCCCATAGCACACTACTTGCTATGAGGGCAAACCAAGAAGGGAAGTAGCAGACAGTGCTGGCAGGGGACCGCAGAAGAGGAGGTATGGGGCCGCTCATTGCAATGTTATTGCACAGAGCAGATAAGTATAAACCTCTTTTTTTGGTTTAGAGTTTAGGGAAAAAAAAAACAGGAGCCTTTAGTATTACTTTAAACATGTATATTGCTATGTAAATATATAATATTATTTAATCATAATATTAATTATTATTTTAATGATAATAGTAATATTAATTAGTAGTAGTAATTGCATTAATATGATATTACAATATATGTAATATATGTAATATTTTCCAATTATAAAATAATAGGAATTAAAAAAAAGAATAATACTGATAAATTGTATTATTATGGTATTAAATACATGTAATATATGTAATTATATATTATTATTATTAATAATAATAATAATATTAATTAATATTATTATTAATAATTAATAATAATAATAATAATAAAAACTACTAATAAAATAAATGATACATTGCATTGATATAATACAAACGTTATGAAATATACAGTATGTAATACTATGTATTTATGTGTAACACATAAAAAGATTTGCATGTGTAGACATGACTGTATATGGCTGTATATCTCCCAGGCAAGCTAGACAGATGTAATACTCATCTACCAATGGACGACATAAAAGAATTCTGAATAAATGTTTTAGTTTTCTGCAGCCCTTAGGTTCCAGTTTTGTAAGATATTATACCAGATATGGGTATCTGATAGAAGACATTACCTTGTTGTGTACCTCCTGGGAAATGTTTTCCATATCCATTTATAATTAAAAGCTTAGTGACTCTGCTAACTTTTGATTAACTTGCCACTATGGTCGCCTGCAGCTGATCTTTATAGCTTGAAGCCATACGAATAAATTCAGTACTTTCCAATTTCTGAGACAATGTGTAAGGGCATAGCTGACAATCTATAGAGCAAGATTGCAAAACAAGACAATTTAGTCATGAAGAGAGAGGAATCCACAATCAGAGCTTCCACTTATTTGTATAGCCAATGTGATTAAGATGATAAGTTTCAGTTATGTAAAAACTGCTCATTTGGCACCAACCGCTGTGAACACGCCGCAATCAAAATCACTCCCGTGTCCAGGACATAAAGGCAGCGTGAGTTAAAACTCAAATCAAGTGATTGTACAAAGTCATCAATGAAATGAACTGTTGTATAGTAGATATGTATACATGAATGTAATCAGCTTAATATATAGAGTGCTCAAATCACATTGTCGTAAGGATTTTTTTTTTCTGACTATATGACTGTCACTGTCAGCTCTCACTGGCTCTCATAGCTGAAAATATTTATAGTTTAGAATGTATATATTCTTATCGATAGTTCTGGAAATTTTCCAGCATTTTCAAAGCACTTATCTGTGTAACTTTCTATGCAAAAGTAATCAAATAGATTAGTGCTACTTACTAGGATCCCTTCCATATAAATATACCATCTATTGGCGGTAGATTGTTTTATCTGTTCAATCATTTTTGTGATCTAAAACATGAAATTGGTAGAGAATTTCTGCTTGTTGGGTCCTCTATGGTGGTGGGTGGTCCTGGATGGCGCAAAGGTCTGCGCTGACTTGATGATGACATGAGTGTATTAATAGAAGAGATTATTCGGGTTCAATGCTTTGTCCTGGAAATTGCCGTCATCCCTCTAGACTATGTAGAAAGAAAGTTCCCCTAGGAGTGGGATTTTCCAGGCAAAAACCAGGACTTGAGTATGTATAGTAACTAATTCATTATTTATTATTTAATAAATTTGTTACTATACATACTCAAGTCCTGGTTTTTGCCTAGAAAATCCCACTCCTAGGGGAACTTTCTTTACTACTGAGTGTATTAATACATTGAGTGCCGGACTCCCTACACTTACTGTCTTTCAGCAGTTTTGCTCAGTGATGCGGATTCTGATTTAAAGTGGTTCTAAAGCCTGGACATTTTTTTTACCTTAAAGTGGTTTTTACCTCAAAAAAAAAAAAGATGCTCCTGTCCCTTTATTGTGCAAGCTGTAGCATAGTGCTTACATTTTTTTCAATTGCCCCTTTGTATCTCCTACAATACCTGGTTGATCCTGCCTGGTCCTGACTTCCCCCCTGAGAGCAGACCACGTTTATCATGGCTGCTGAGCTCAGAGATCGTGGTCAGGTTACATGGCTCCGCCATCTGCTTTGTCCTGTGGGCTCCTCCCCCCTCCCCTCCCTGCCTGTCAGCTGTGTGTGTGTGGGCTGCTCCTACCGCTATTAATATTAATTTAAACATTTAAAAAAATTACTGCCAGCCCCTCTCTTGTATTCTGCTAAAACACACTATGTAAGTGTATGTGGAAAACAAAGCTTCTAAATACCATTTTTGCAGATATCTTCAGGCCGGTCACATGATTCCCAGCCTCCCTCCGCCCCCATCTAAGGGCTACAGTGTGAGGAGCCGAGCAGCCAGCACAGCAGTCATGTGACCTCCTGGCTGACGTCAGCAGGAGATCTCGGCTCCTCCTGGTGTAGCCCTGGTTTGGAGTAGAAGAGTGGCCGGGAGTCACGTGACCGGCCTGAAGATATCTGCAAAAATGGTATTTAGAAGCTTTGAAGAGGAAGAAAGAGGAGAAGAGATGCAGCCATGTACAACACTAGATCTCTTCTCCTCCACGTGGGGGGGGGGGGGCAGAAAGCTATAAAACATTTTTTCCTTAATGCAGGGAATGCATTAAGTTAAAAAAAAAAAGATAAAGAATTTGGCTTTAGAATTACTTTAACAAAGAAATATGCTGATATGAGAAGGGAGCAACATGAGTGATGGCCTTATCAGTTTGTTGCTTCTCCTTTTACTGTCCAGTCACAGGCTGGGGGAGGGACAAGACCTGTAAGTGTTACTTAGCTGCAGCACACTAAAATCAGGTCTCCTGCCCTGCAAGACAAAGCTATGTTATAAATCTTAAGAAAAGAATTGACAGAGGTACAATTTCATAGGCAGGTAAAAGAGCTCCCACCTATGCAGAAGGCTGTAAAATTGCTCCCGTATAAACTATATTGTCAGAAGTATTGGGATACCTGCCATTACACACACATGAAATTTAATGACTGTTGGGAAATTTAATGACTGGACCAGTCTTAGCCTTCCCAGAAGAGTTAAAGCTGTTACAGCTGCAAAGGGTGGGCCAACTCAATATTGAACCCTACGGACTAAAGGCTCGTACACACTATAAGAAAATGGGGGGAACATATTTGTCCAAAGAACTTTCGTACGATTTTCGTATAGTGTATACACAACTTTCTACAGGCGATTCTGAATTTTTTGAATGAAAATTCTCGAAGGGACAAACTCCAACATTTTTCTCGTACTGGAAAAACAAACGATTTTGGTTTTATGTTTACCGTTTTTGTGCGATTTTTGTACAAGAAAAATCAGAAAAGAAAGACTGCGCGTGATCAGAAACAGTAAACAACAAAAAAAAGCCTTTGTCGTACGAGATTTTTCGTACAAATTTTCATTCATCGCTTCTGATTTGTTGTGAAATAAAGAGGAAAATTGGATGATCGTTCGCCCAATTTTCTTATAGTATGTACCCCACTTAAGACTGGGATCCCATTAAAGTTAATGTTTATGTAAAGGCAGGCGTCCTAATACTGTTGACAATATGGTGTATGTATCTATTTGTAAAAGAGCTCACATATATGTACAGTGTCTTATCTGTAAAAGAGCTCCCAGATATGTACAGTATCTTATCTGTAAAAGAGCTCCAATATATGTACCTTATCTGTATCGGTCTACCAGGCATCATTAAATTTCAACTTCCCAATATATTTTTTATTACAGATTTGCACACGGCAGTACGGATAGCTCTCTATTCTCTGATCTTTCTGCTGGGAGTCATGGGGAACAGTCTGGTTATCGTGGTACTCATAAGGAATAAGCGGATGAGGACAGTCACTAATATATTCTTACTCTCGCTGGCGGTCAGTGACCTCATGCTCTGTCTTTTTTGCATGCCCTTCACCCTAATTCCTAACTTGCTAAAGGACTTTATCTTCGGGAGCACTGTCTGTAGAGCCGCCTTCTATTTCATGGGTAAGTCACCAGCCCCCAGTGTTGTAAATACATACAAACATACAAAGAACAAACCAAAAAGACCTTGACTTGTACAAAACTTAGTAAAGGCGTTCACTAATTAAACAAGCTGTCCTTCAGCCTAGCCAACCAAAAATGTAGCACTGTTTTGTACTATATTTAAAACTACAGAAACATAGTGCAGCTGAGAAGTTCTTAAGCTGGCTATACAAGGATTGAAATTTGGCCAGTTCAGCAGGGACCTGTGTGAATTTTGATCCATGTATGGCCAGGCTGGATATCGATGATCTTGTGTACAACCAGTCTGTTGGGTTTTTGCCGAATGATCAATGCAGCCAGCTATAGCTGACATAACTGATCACTGTATTCTGATGGCGGGAAAGGCTCCCTACTGTCAGAATACAATAACATAGCGGTAAGGATTCCCCCATCTGCTGGCTGAATTAAAAAATATGATCAATGTATGAGCTGCCTAAGGGCTCTTTTACATGGGTGGACTCTGCCAACGGATCTGCCTGCTCAGTGGGGGATCTATCTGCTGATCCCCACTGAGCAGACGGATGACAGGTCTGTGTCTGCTCAGCTTATGTAGAGCGGGCACGGACACAGCATACTTTCTTCTGTTGGGGTCGGATGTAAATGGATTGCCTGCCTGTTTACATCCAACTGTCATCTCATCCGATTCGCCAGACGGATGGGGAACAGATTCATATCCGTTAACATCCTCCACCACTCCATAGAGCTGCCCTTCAGCTTAGCCAACCAAAAACATAGTACTGTTCTGTACTGTATATGAAACTACATAAACATAGTGTAGCTGGGAAGTTCTTAAGCTGGCTATACATAGAAAAAAAATGGAAAAGTATGATCAATGTATGAGCTGCCATGGGTGGATTCTGCCAGCGGATCTGCCTGCTCAGCAGGGAATCTGTCCGCTGATCCCTGCTGAGCAGGCGGATGACAGGTCTGTGTTTGCTCCACCTATGCAGAGCGGACACGGACACCGCATACTTTCTTCTATTGTGGGTTGGATGTAAATGGAATGCCTGTCTGTTTACATCCAACTGTCACCTCATCCAATTCGGCAAACGGATGAGGAATGGATTGTCCACTTGTCTTGTTTTTAGTGGATAGGATTGGATGTCGGCAGGTGTAAACGGACACATGTCCATTTACATCCACCGCTCCATAGAGGGCAATGGATGGTCCAGGTCTGCTTTTTAAACGGACTCGATCAGTCTGCCCGTGTGAAAGGGGCCTAAGTAGTCCTGCACACTGAATGTTACAATTTAACCAAAACTTGTACATCAGATATCAGATTTACAGAGGACCAGCCATTATTAACAGTAAATACTGATTCTCTTTAGGAGCACTAAGGAAAATATTAGCATGGAATATGCACCTGGACTCTGTTAATAATCATAATAGTTTTATGTATTATATTTATTATTCAGTAAAACACATTTTTTTTTTTAAGTTACATTTACAAATTGCAGCCAGCAGCAGGTGAGTTCCAGGCAAAATTGGAGGTTTGGTATATTAGTGAACAAGCAATAAAGATCAGAATGACTCAAGCATCTGGTTTTGTCAGTTATACAAAGGTTACCAACAAGCATGCAGGTGTCAATGAGCTTTTTATTGGAAACACCATCATTTTTTACAAAGTAGATAGCATGAATGCAGAATGAATAAAGGACTTTATGCAAATATTACAAATAAACCTAAAAAAAGTAAGAATAAACAAAAATATATATGCATGCCTGTAAAACTCATTTGTTTCTTAATTGTTTTCTAAAAGCAGAAACTGCGGGACACAAAGCAAGACTCCTTTTATTAACCTCTTTATCAATATCAGTGTGGACATTTTTGTTTTCTTCGCTTAAGTTTTCTTTTCTGTTACAGCATCGTGCAGTTTTTATTTTGCTGATTTCCATCAATTTGTATTAAGTCAACAGGAAGCAAATGAAAAAGCAGGGCCCAGTTTTATTCTCTTTGTAATCGTATTTCTATCTGTCTTTTCTGATTTTGTGTAATGATGAGTGAAAAATCAATTAGAAAGAAAAGGATTGAAAACAGAAGGAAGACTAAATGAAACTGCAAGCACTATTTAAAGGGGGGATTCAAGCTGACCAAGGACTAATCAAAGAGCTATAAAACTACTTTCAGACAGTATGCATTTTCTTCTAGTCCTTGTTTCTGCATTTTAGGACGATACAGAAAAAAAATCCATGTTCAGATTTTCAAAGGGAGGCAATACATGTTTGTATTTTCATTTGCAGCTGTAATAATCATGTAGATAAATGCATGTGCTTATATTGAAAAAGCACATTTTTTTTTTCTTGCAGAGATTTTTCCAATATGGTGGGCAATCTCTGCCTTACAAATGCTCATTTGCTTATCTTCATATAGCTGCCCACTGTACAAGAATCAAAGTTGCCCAGTTGGTTTAAAAATGTCCTTTTGGTGGTCTGGTAATCATAAGTGTGACCTCTTCCCCCTTAAAGAAAAGATCTGTCCATCCCTGGGAACCCTAATGTATCCAGCAATATTCCAATATTCTAAGTGGCAAGTTGGATTGATTTGATTGGGCCGCATAGGAGTTTACAGTGCGGAAATTAAAAACACCTTAGAAATTTTCTGACGTGCTGGGAAATCTCTGTGTAACTCAGTGGCGTATTTAGGTTTTGTGCTACCCTAGGCCTGATTAAACTTGTGCACACCCTAATTTAAATATGACCCACCCCTTCCTGTAAAGGCCACACCCCTTCCTGTTTATGATCCGCCCACAGACCACAACCACAGTCTATCAGTGCAGCCTCATCAGTTCCCATAAGTTCAGCCTCATCAGTGCAGCATATCAGTGCTCATCAGTGCAGCATATGAGTGCCCATCAATGCGGCATATCAGGGCCCATCAGTGCGGCATATCAGGGCCCATCAGTGCAGCATATTAGTGCTGCCTTATCATTGCAGCCTCATTAGTGCCCATCAGTGCAGTTTATCATTACCCACCATTGCCGCCTCATCAGTGGCCATTAGAGCAGCACATTAGTTCCCATAAGTACAGCCTATTAGCACCCATCAGTGCAGCATATGAGTGCCCATCAGTGCCTGGGGGCAGAGGAGAGTAGGCGGAGCATTTGGCTGCAGTGCCACACTTATTAGCATTGGCGGCCGTCGGGCCATTTGTATTAAGTGTGGTCGGCGACCTGCGGTCTGTCAAAATGTCCTGACCGGCCGGTATTATCATACTGGTAGGTAGCAGTGTGACCGCGTTATGGGGGTACCAGACTGATTTGCCCAATTCACCACATAAGACTGGCACTATACAAAAAGTGTAGCGCAAGCCGGCGGGGACCCTTTTCGTGCCGGGAGGACGCTGTTTTTTTTTTTTTTTCGTTCAGGGTGCAGCTTTTTGCTGCCCCCCCATCAAAGTGCCGCCCTAGGCCTGGGCCTTGTTGGCCTAGGCCAAGATACAGCACTGGTGTAACTGGGAGCCAGTTACACTATTTTCTTTGGAGGGAAGGGCACTAATATTCAGCTTTGTGTGCAACACAATGTACCATCAGGCAGTTCTGATGAGAGATCATAGCTGTTCCCAGACGTTCAGAGATTTTAGCAAGGATAGCCAAACATTTCACCAACTGTCATTCAGAGTGAGTGATCTACTCAATTGTGGTCACGCTAAGAACCTATACATATTGAACACACATCCCATATCAAAAAAGTACTTCTCATATGATGGATCTGAATAGTTTAGAACTTTTTTCTTTGTATTGCCTCATAGTAAGACGAAAATTGCTAGCTAAATCCAATAGATTTTGGACTTGTTCATTTTTTACCCCTACCCTTCCTAGGAAAGCATTTGTCTGCTAGATGCTTCTGCACCTACTGTCTGTTTTTTATATAAATCCAAAGTCAAGGCAGTGATCACCTATCTTTTTAAACAGAAAGAATAACTTATTTAATTCTCTTTTGTCTATACTGATTCTAAAAATATCTATTGTGCTCGAATGTAAATGTCACTATTTGCTTGTTGTGATAGTGTCTAAAAAATGAAACCTTTTGTACAGAATCTTCTTCTAACAGTTCCCATCATGCATAACCAACAAACATATTTGACTTCAAGACAGAATTTAAAATTGTTGTATAAAGTCAAGATTTGTTCCACCAAATGGCTTTTCACAATCGCCATGATGTAGAGTGAACCACGAGGGTTTTTCAAAATGTTTCTGCACTTTTTTTTTATACGTTCTGCAGCCATCTTCACCACATCATGATAAACTCTTATACTGAACTGCAAGGTCAACTGGCTTGCCAGACAGACTAGTCACATGAATCTCTCACACATCACCGATTACTTCTCTTACCATCCTCACCATTTCCAATGAAAATATAAAAGCATGGAAACTTTTTAAAGATCCCTTCTAGTAAGGAGGCCAGTGCAGATTTACATGCAATGGCTGTCTGTCAGTCTATGCAGCAGGCAACCTAAGCTGCTTACGCTTTCTTGGCCTACGATCGCAGATCCGTTTCCCACTGGAGCAACCACTCAACTTTCTGTGAGTTGTAATTTGCACAGGGCTAAGGAGGTCCAACTCCTGTACACCACGTAATCAAGCACAGGCCTGGAAATTGACCATTTTGATACAAAGCTTAGGATTATGGGAGACATGTATGAGTGTCATAAGTAAATCTATACCCTGAAGTACCCTTTTTTGTTTTTTTTACTGCAGATTTAATGGTGGATTAGGTGGTGATTAAGGGGGCACCGTAGACATATAAGCCCTACAGCCTGACACCTAGTTAAGTAAAATGAACAGGGTTACTTTAAACACTGCCAACAAGATCAACACACAGAGCTACATTACAGCTATATGGTAGCAACCAAAATATGTGCCATTGGGAGATACAGATAATTTGACAATCTTCTGAAAAAAAAAAAATAGGTGTTACTTTTCAAACTGTATTATGTCACTATAGTACAATATTATAAAGAGTGAGGTTGGGTCTTAAATTTTATAATTCAGTGAACTTCTTTCCCGTCTATCATCATTACATCTCATGTCACTAAAGTTATGAAATGAAAATTAAGTTGAGTGATCACAATAATAATAGCAAAGCAAATAAGAAAAATGTAATTACACGCTCCAACTGCTATTAAGTTCATCTGACATTCAGTGAAGGTTATGCTAATATTGGATTAAGCCATGTATATGTTGCATTATCCCTTTCAACAAATAGATGGTGCTTGGTTACACCTATATAGGGTAGCACCCTCCTAGGTAGGTGTTAGAGATAAAGTATAGTTTTGGGTCATGTCTGCTTACCAGAAGGACTGCAGGTAAATCTATATTGTTCTCTGCTTACCAAAGAGCAGGATCTGTTAGTGAGGTCTGCTCATTGTGCTCGGGTGCAACTCGTTCTGTTTGCAGAGTGTTTCAAACTGGTCCCATAGGGAGGCATATTGGACAGTGGGAGGAAACCTGACAAATGAGTGCACAGGCTTTTGATACAGCCCTGGTGATTTGTCAGAGAGAAAGTGCCTCGGTGCATGCTGGGATACTGTATAAATGCGAGGAGCACATGTGCTCTGGGTCTTTTGGCTGGATAGCTGAGTCCCAGAGGGAGGGGACAGCTGCCTCCTCCTCTGTAGAGGGGTCGTGCGGCCTCAGGTAGTCGACCTGAGGACCTGGAGAGTGCTAGTAAGGAACTGAACCCAGAGGTCAGGTGAAGCTGACTGAAAGGGGATACACTGGAAGATCTGATTCTGCAGTACAGCGAGTACAGATCTGTGTCAAGGGGCTTGACTTGAGGGGGGCAAACCCTGCAGCTAGAAGAGTCAGTGGATGGGTGTCAGTAAAGGGGATGCTAGTGAGTGAATGTAGATTCACCGAGTCTATTGCTAGAGAGGAAAGAGCAAGGAGACTTAACCCTTCCCATACATGTGGCAGTATGAATTAAACAGTGCAGCTGCTTCCACAAGCAACCTGGTAAGTCCAAGTGAGAGTTGTCCTTATCCATTGTAAATAGTTACTGTTGGAGTATACCACTATTCCCTTCTCCCATCCAAGTTCCAAAATAAACACTAAAAACCAATACCCCTGGACTGCTTATTATGTGACAAGCCATCGGGAGTAAGGGGGATGTGTGAACTGTACCCCAAGTGACTGTGTGCTGGTAATCAGAGGAGGCCCGAGTCATCATACAACAGGCCTTACAGGGATAGTGCTAAAATAGCAATTCATGTATATTTTTTACCAGAGAAGATATATGATGCTTATCCAGGTTGACCTGGATGGACTGGTGTCTTTTTTCAACCTTACTGGGTATGTAACTATATGTAACTTTAGGAGTGGCCAGTTCGAAAAATGTACTTTGATTCTAAGGCCACTGACGTAAAATTCAAGGTAATCAATACCACGTAAAATGTAATTTAAATTTAACTTTGACCTTTTAGAGGGATCAAATATATTTTAGAATATTTATAGGAAAAAGGTAAAGCTTTAACATGTAGGTACACTATGCATTATATATAGTATAATAAATTGTAATTGTGAATATACTATGTTATAAATAAAAGAATCCACAGGGCCCTCCGCTCCAAACCACCTCCAGGTAAGCCTCCTTGTCACATTATTATGTGTATGAAAGATTTCATCACTAAAGAAAATATACTAAGAGCCTCCAGAAACACACAGAACATCGAATTGGATGACACAAAGATCCAATTATTTCCTGATATTTCCCAAGCCACCTCGGAAAGAAAATGCAAAATGAAGGAAAAAACATCAGTGTTGAAGTCTGCACTCATAAGATACCAGTGGGGATTTCCATTTAAATTAACGGTCCCCACAATGGCACTACGTACATAGTTTTCGATGTCACGGAAGGTAGAGATCTCCTGGTCAAGCTGGGACTGTTGGATTCTGAAGCGATACGAATACGCCAGATTCATCACGCATCTGGTCTACCCCCTCTTCGAGATGTGATCAAAGAAGATGGAGACAATCCTTCAGAAATATTGCCATCATCCCTAGTATAAATACATAGAAATTTTACCCTCTAGATTAGGGACTATATAGGCACGTAGTAGTCAAAGGTTATGTTTAAAAAGGTGTAACATTTATTTGCCCAAAAGTGAAAAAACAAAATAACACATAGCGGCCATATACCGTAAGTGTAAATATTACAATATTTTGACAGGAAAAAAATATATATACACAAGCAGGTAAAATGACACCTAGTGCGCTCTGAGGAGTCTTCTTCAGAGGTGTCACAAAGGTAGCTGAAAGGTTACAATATAAATACAAAAAAACATTTAGACGTGCACAGAGAAAAATTCGTAATAAGGGATAGTGCTGTACTGACCAAGGGTTATAAAGATTATTTAGCATGTAAATGCTGCTGTGTATTAAAAAAAATAAGGTTGAGGGAGAGGAGGTGAAGGATACTGGTGCCCATAACACATAGGCTGTCCACCATCAGACCGAGGGTCCCCAATCCAATGTCAGACTGCAAAAGATCCCCATAGGTTGACAGGAGACTAGAGGATTGGACCTCATGTAGAGCTTGTTAAAGCCCGGATCTGTATGTTGCAACAAGCCCAAACTAAGGACATAAAAAAAGAAAGAAATCAATGGTAAGAAGCAACTCAATTCCCTCATAGAAGAGGAGACATGTATTCATCAATAAATTCATCCTTGTATATTGCTGGGAGATAAAGTAAACAGCAAGTTCTTACATTTTTGGGTGGCAGCTAGAAGAACACCATCCATGCTGGGAGGTTCCTATAGATCATTTTAAATATACAAATAGTTCCAAGTGTGAAAAATATATTTCTCACATCACTGGCAATCAGAGGGGCTAGGTAGAAACAGATAGAGGAAAATGCTGCTAGTAAGGTAAAAGATATAAAAAAAAGTAGTTATAAACAAAGATATGCAGATGAAATACAATTACCTTTGTGGTCAAACAGCTCACATACTGTACATGGCATTCGGTGGACATCAGTATGGTGATATGAAGTGATAGCTATTATAAAAGCCAGGAAGGCTCGAAATGTAACCAGTAAGAGACTGAGAGAGGAGATGGTAAAGGTTGTCAGCCAATGGGTTAATAGCTCTGTATAGGATAGAATGGCTCAAGCCCTCTCTGCAATGGGTGGGGATCTTCTGGCCCCAGGGCACGTGGCATCGCCCCGCCTGATGAGCGCGATGAAGACTCGTGTCCTGCGGCTGCCGGTGCACATAGATGCCGGAAGTGTCCTTTGGCAGCCAGAACGAGGCTCTGTGAAATCAAGCCTTGTTCTGGGCCAAAAATGGTAGGGATGGAGACTGCTTATTAGGGGGAAACCCGCCCAGTCAGAGTACCAATGGCAGGGGGAGCTGCATGAGCTGATAGGTCAGGTGGCTAAGACCTCAGAAAATGGGTCTCAGGGGACACTAGATGGACAGTGGCAATTAATTGAGGCCACCCACAAGGGGTGGCCCCAGTGCGGTAGGCAGAGACGGCATAGACCGGACCCACAGTGGGTAACAGAAGGAAGACGGCCAAGGGGAGAGGGGACCAGCATATGACTCCCCAAAAAAAAGGGCAAATGTACAATATTCATTAAAATGAACAAATGCATTATTGTATTAGATCATAAAATGAATAACATATGTATAACAAAACATCACTTTGTGCATCGCTATAGATACCACGGTCTGATGGCGGACGGCCTATGTGATGTGGGCACCAGCATATCCTTCACCTCCTCTCCCTCAACCTTGGTTTTAATACACAGCGGCATTTCCATGCTATGTAATCAATAAGAGACTGAGAGAGTAGATGGTAAAGGCTGTCAGCCAATGGGTGAATAGCTCTGTATAGGATAGAATGGCTCAAGCCCTCTCTGCAATGGGTGGGGATCTTCTGGCCCCAGGGCATGCGGTGTCACCCTGCCTGATGAGAATGATGACTACTTGTGTCCTGTGGCTGCCGGTTTTAATACACAGTGGCATTTCCATGCTATATAAGCTTTATAACCCTTGCTCAGTACAGCACTAACCATTATTACAAGTGCACTTTTCTCTGTGCATGTCTAAATGTTTTTTGTACTTTTTTTGTTACTTACCTTTCAGATAGCTTTTTGCTCTACCTTTGTGACACCTCTGAGGAAGAATCCTCGAAACGTGTTAGGTGTCATTTTACCTGCTTGTGTATATATATTTTTTTCTATCAAAATATTGTAATTTCATTTATATCGCCGCTATGTGCTATTTTGATTTTGTTTTTTAATTTTTGTGTTAATAAATGATATATCTTTTTAAACATAACCTTTGACTACTTCTACGTGCCTATATAGTCCCAAATCTAGAGGGTAAAATTTCTATGTCCTTCAGGAATATGGTCCCCTAAAAGAATAAATTACATAACTCCATCATCAACCTTTGACTTCTCTACACGAAAACACACTACTACTTTAATACGCTGAATGAGAAGTATTGGAGTTGGCAATTTGAGATGGAACATAGAGAGAGTTGGAGAGTTATTTTCTCTTCCCCTAACCTTTAACCCTTCTTTATCTCATATATCTTTCTCTCTCTATATTCTGACTATCACATTGCCCGATATATAGTTTTATCTACATTAGAAAATGTAAAGCTATATGCACGCTTTTTTTGTTTTATAAGGTTTATACAGATGCTGAGTCTCTCTATCTTAGCTTGGTAGACCCCCCAACTCACCTCCAGAACCCAATTATAAATCAGATAGCACTAAATTCTGTGCTCCTGACCATACAGCTTATTGTCTCCTTCTTGACCCCTGATTTTGTGTTATACATTCGCAATCCTTTTGGCGTTATCTAGTTTATTTTGTTTTTAGTCATTCACTGTTCTTCACGAAATTGTTTTTCCTCATGAAGCACAATAATGGTGAAATTGTAATCCTCACAACTTGGGACTGTTGTACTGTAATGTTCTTTCATGTTCCCCAATTTGTTTATAACAATGTCATTTTTTTGTATAGCTTTGGGGTGGTTTCTCTATGCTACCTATACAATTTATCATTTGTTTCCCTGAATGTGATTATCACCCATCACTTGGTAAGATCCATCTCTCCCTTTAACCTTCATGATGGGACTTAGGGTGGTATCACATAATGTTCAGGGTTTCAATTTACCCCAAAAACTTAAAAAGGTTTCCGACATTACAAAAGATTAGGTGCTGATATAATTCTATTGCAAGAGACCCAATTTTTTGCATCCAACCATCCCCAATACTTTGATATATCCTATAGTCTACTGTACGACCTATAATTCAAAACCTCGTGGACTGGCTATCTTTATAAGAAATTCTATAGTTTTTGAAACACACAATATATTTAAAGACTCAGAAAGCCACTTTTTGACATTAAAAGGATCTCTTAAGGGCCCGTTTAATCAATATTGCCTCTATCTATGCTCCAAATGACTCACATTCCACTTTTTTCAAAACATTTTTTGAGATCCTGGACAGATATCATTCCCCACATTTGATAATATGAGGTGATTTCAACCTGACAGCCCATTTAGCACTTGATAGAAGCAGAGTCGTACCGTCTTCCAAAGCATTCTCCAAATCTTTAACTCGCGCTCTAAATAACCTTCAATTGCTAGACACATGGAGAGCACATAGTGAAGGATCTAGAGCCTATACATTTTACTTACATCCACATGACAGCTATGTACACTTAGACTACATCTTCGGTACCCTGATTCTTTTAGCTAACTCTTCTAGAGCGGATATTCATTCATGCCCTTGGTCTGATCACCACATTGTTTCTTTCACTATTTTATACAAAGATCTTGCCCCTCCACCTTAGAAATGGTGTATTATTGATTCTCTACTATCAGACCCCAATACTATACAACAACTAACAAAAGGATTATTTTACTCATAATACATCTCCTAACATGCTTCCTACCTCTATATGAACAGCACACAAAGCTGTAATGAGAGGCCTCTTAGTCAACATAGCATCAGCAAAAAATTAATTCAAACTAGCTGATATAAAATCAATAACCAAAGACTTGCACCCACTATACAAAAAAACAAAGCCAATCCCCATCCCCAGATCTTTTAAACCAGATCCAAGAAAAATGAAAAGACTAAAGCCCCGTACACACGTATCGATTGTCGGCCGTAATTATTCGGCCGCCGACCGATCGGCCGATTGTAGGCTTGTTAGTATGATGCTGCCGACAGCACATTTTCGGCCGAACAGAATCTGTCGTGCAGACTTTAAAATATTTGTTGGCCGTCACCAGAACAGCCGATTGTTCGCCAGTCAGTATAGATTTCGGCCGACAGACAGCAGATTAGCAAGACTGGGCATGCTCAGAAAAGAAAAAAGACAAGGAAAGTTAATCATCACATGACATCACTTCTGCAGTCGGCTGTTGTTGGCCGACAAAATTCGTGTGCAGTCTTTTGCAGTTTTCAACAGACACGACAGCCCTGGACAAAAGACGGCCGATCGTTCGGCCAACGATCAGTACGTGTGTACGGGGCTTTAGATGCATTATAATCTGCAGACACAGAATAAACTCTAAGGTGGTCTAAGGAAAAATGTCTGTTATATAGCAACTCTGCTCTACCATATTTGCAGAAAACGTAACCATTCCACAAAACCCCTACATTTATACATTTATAAACTACACAATTCAGCTGGTAACTTGGTTACCCATCCTAAAGAGGTTCGGGGTATATTTTCTGATTTCTGTAAAAAACTTCTTTCTACCCCTCAAAACACTGCCAAAACAATCCTCTTTACAATTGCTTGAAGATGTTCTGCTCTCCACTATGTCCAGCCAGCAAGTTGAAGCCCTTGATGCCCCATGTTCAGATAATGAAATTAGTAATATTAAATCCTTAAAGACCTCTACAGCCCTTGGACCTGACAGTTATTCCACAACAAATTTTAAAAAATTCTCCTCTGTTTTGGTCTCTCATCTTTCCAAATTATATAACCACAATTTACAAGGAAATTCCCTTCCCAGGAGAAATGCTTTTAGCTAATATGTCCCTCTTTTCAAAACCCCATAAAGATCACACCCTTCCACAAAATTATCGTCCAATTTCAGTTATCAACAACGACTTTAAAATATGTCGCCATATGCTGGCGGACAGACTGACAACAGTCATCACCTCATTGATCTATCCAGACCAAACTGGATTCATTCCAGGCAGACAGATTACAGACAATCTACGTCTAGCTACAAATGTTATCCAGGATTCTAATCTACATTCTCACCCGGGGTTTATATTCATAAGGCTAGATTTCACCCAAGACATTCATAAGGCTTTTGACAGTGTTAGCTGGTCTTTTCTGGATTTAATAGTCCCCAAATCTGGTTTACTGTATGTAATGATATTTTACATGGTTTCAGAGCACTATATAAGGATGCTCAAACTAGAACCAAGCTCCCTGATAATAATTCAGAGTTCTTTTAATTAGGTAGGGGCCCTAGGCAAGGGGGTCCTCTTTCCCCACTCCTCTTTACTTTAGCCATCGAACCCCTTGTCTCTGCCATCAGGAACAACTTCTACATTAAAGGTTATACCAAAGGCCCAAAATAATTTAAACTAAGCTTATATGCAGATGTTGTCCTTTTATTCTTCACAGACCAGGGGCATAACTACAGGGGTTGTAGGGGTTGCAATTGCAACCGGGCCCCATGCTCCAGGGGGCCTGTGTGGCTCCCTTGTACACCTGGATAGGAGGGGCAGCGGGGGCAGCATGTAGAGAAATCACTGTCCTTCTTTTTCCTCCTGTAGCAGCAGAAGGAAAATGGAGGAGATTGGTTCCTCTGTATGCTGCCCCCGCTGCCCCTCCTATCCAGCTCACTTGTGTTCTGCTGTCTCTGGGTCCCTGTGTGCTCCCCTGGTCCCCCTCCACTGTGCTCCCTCCCCTCTCCTGCCAGCTGCTGCAGGGGATGTGTGACAATAGAGAACCAGGAAGGGGTCGGTAAATATCTAATTTATCAGCTCCTTCCTTTTCTGAATGGACAGAGTCATAATCAGTGACATTGTAAAAAAAAAAAAAATAAATAAAATGATAAAAAATAATACAATTAAAATACCAAAAAAGAAAAACTACTGACACCAGTGGGTGAACTTCCAGGATCGCAAAGGTCACACTTGCGACCGGGCCCTGGCATTCCACCATCGTGGGGAGTCCTGAAGATGGCAGGAAGGGGGGCCCACTGCAAAACTTGTGAAAGGGTCCCACTGCGGGACAATAATAAAGGACCCCGCAATGAGAGTAAAGGGCCCCAGGATCAGTGGAAAGAGCTCCAGGCTTGAAGGGAAGGGCCCTAGCTAGGGGTCCGGGGGGGCCCTTCATGGTTTCTTGCATCGGGGCCCTGAAGGTTCTAGTTACACCTCTGTCACAGACCCTCTAATTTCCCTACCTAACCTTCTCAAAAAATTAGATGTGTTCCATAACCTCACTGGTTTAGGTATTAACTTATCCAAATGCTCTGCCATGCCTATCAACATTCCGCCACTGTTGACAACATCTCTAGAGGAGAAGTTTCCATTACTTGATGTTCTCATTCTTTCCGATACTTAGGTATTCACCCCATTCCCTCCTATATAACCCTTTTTCAGGCCAATTACCCACCACTTTTTACACATATTAAAGCCTTACTTAAATTATGGTCAGTTTATCATATCCCTTTTCTGGGAAGAATAGTTGCTACTAAAATGGCCATTCTACTCAAAATATTAATCTTTTTTAGAGCTCTTCTCTTACACATAAACCTCAATCTAGTGGATGGCTAAGCTTCCCTACTATATGGCTATACTACCTTTCAGCATGATTTACACAATTAGCTCAATGGTATACTCCGGCCAATCAAATCCCTTGGCTTCTTTTTTTGAAGAACAATCAATGCTTCCTTTTTATTTACAAGGTCTACTGTGGTCAGAGTTTACCTTACCCTGAGAGATCTATCCCTTAAACACAGTTGTAGCTCATTCTTATCAATTATGGCATTACCACATTGATAAATTCAATTTGGTCTTCACTACCCCACCTTAGCATCCTTGCTAGGTGATCCTCTTTTCCCTTTTGCCTATGGAAACCAAAATACTTTTGCTATATGGCACTTACATCACCTCGTTAGCTTAACCACTTGCCGACCACCTAACGTACATTTATTCCTGCAGATCAGCTCTAGTGCGCAAAATCATATACCTGTACGGAATTTTGTGCAAAAGCCACTAGATGGTGCCATCAACAGAGAGGGAGAATGGAAGAAGATGGAGATCTTGTGTTTCTGCTAAGCAGGAACACTGATCTCTGTCTTCATCCAGTCAGACCATCCCCACCACAGTTAGCAAGCACCAGCTAGGAGCACACTTAAAGTGGTTGTAAACCCACCTTGAGAACTTTTACCTATAGGTAAGCCTTTATTAAGGCTTACCTATAGGTATTGTAAATATCTCCTAAACTTACACCGTTAGGAGATATTTACATTGCATGCAGTCAATGACGTGCCCTGTGCCATGACCGGGGGGTTCGCCGCGAGCATGCTTGGAAGTGACGTCACGCGGCTCCGGGCAGTAATACAGCCAGAGTCCACAGACACGGAAGGAAGACAGGCGAAGATGTATGCAGCCGCCAGCAGGGACAACGCGGGCTTCGTTTGCAGGTATACTAGCACATTATGCATTTACTTTGCAGGGGAAAAAAAAAGAAGAGTTTACATGCGCTTTAACCCTTTGATCGCCCCTGATGTTAGCTCCTTTCCTGCCAGTGTCAGTAACAGTGCATATTTTTAGCACTGATCACTGAAATAATGTCACTGGTTCCCAAAAAAGTGTCAAAAGTGTCAGTTAGCTGTCTGATTTGTCCGCCGCAATGTGGCAGTCCTGCTAAAAATCGCTGATCGCTGCCATTTCTAGTAAAAAAAAAAATAAACAAATAAAAATGCCATAAAAATATCCCATAGTTTGTAGACGCAAAAAGTTTTGCGCAAACCAATCAATATACGCTGATTGGGATTTTTTTATTTGAGATGTTTTATAGCAGAAAGTAAAAAATATTGTGTTTTTTTTTGTTTTTAAATTGTCACTCTTTTGTTTATAGTGCAAAAAATAAAAACAGCAGTGGTGATCAAATACCAACAAGAGAAAGCTCTATTTGTGGGGAAAAAAAGGACATCAACTTTATTTCAGTACAGCGTTACACGACTTGCGCAATTGTCAGTTAAAATAACGCAGTGCCATATCACACAAAATGGCCTGGTCATTAAGGGGGTATAACCTTCCGGGGCTAAAGTGGTTGAAATCCGTCACAGATTCCGCTCATTCATTGATCTACAAGCAGATTATAACTTCCCATTATCAGAACTGTCACATTATACTATATACTAATTGAGAACTTTTTTTCAAAAATATTATTCTCTTACTTTACAAACCCCTTTCTCACATTTTGAACAAATATGCTTATCCTCACCAAGAGATAAGGGACTGATCTCTCGTATATATTGTGGTTTATATGAATTTTCCCTCTCAGAAAAGTCAAAACCAATGCTTCAAAGGGAAATCGACTTGGACCAGTCCTTTTCACCAGATTCGGGACATCATGTTTACAAAACCTACAAAAATGTAAACAATCAATATCCGTTAGAGAATCAGCTATTAACACACCAGAAGGTAATTAATCCACGATAAATCAATTTCTTCTACCCATCAGCATCTCCCATGTGTTTTAGGGGTTGCCCAGATCAAGGTCCTTTATACATATTTTTTGAAACTGCAAACATCTTAAACCTATATGGCAGCAAGCAGTCACCAAAAGGAATGTGTAGAAAGTTCTTAACACCCCAGATGTGCCTACTATTTACACCTATACCAGATTTACCCATCCCTAGCACTACTGTAGATTGATTCATACCCTTTCCAGCTCCATCTATTGGACATTAGCGTTTAACTGGTGCTCTATGTCTATTCCCTGGCCACAGGTAATAAATAGAATGGAACAGATTAAAGTGATTGTAAAGTCTCGTGTTTTTTTTAAAATAACAAACATCACTTCCGGTTCCGGCGCCCGATGAGCTAGGCGGTGTCTCCGGCGGCTCCGGCGTAATCGCTATACCAGACCTTGCTACAGGCTCCTTACCCCCCCACTGCGCTCCCGACCGGCTCCGGTACGCTCCCTCAGCCTTCCGCCACGGACCGGTACCTGATTCACGGCCCGCCGAGCTCGGGGGATACCCGCCAGGACTCTGTTCCTCCCGCGCCCTGCACTTCCAATATGGCCGCTGCCTCCACACCATCTCAGGCGGGACCCGTGGCGCCCATGCAGATGCAAGCAGGGACACCTCTCCCCCTCCCTGAAGAGGATCAATATGCCCGGATAGCCCAGGCTGTTGCAGCTCTCCTCTCCCCGACCATTACAGCGGCGGTTGACACCGCAGTTACAGCGGGCATAGCACAGCTGCACAAGGAGCTTGGAGATCAGGCCAAGCGGCTCAATGACCTTGAGCACAGGATATCTGATGTTGAGGATGAGCTCCAATCCAATATGGCTACTGATCAAAAGACTGCACAAACCCAGAACTACATTCTTGACAAACTGGAGGACTTAGAAAACCGCTCACGCAGGAATAATCTGCGCATCATCGGTGTTCCTGAGTCCATTCTTGCTGCAGCACTCCCGGACTTGTGTTCCTCGCGTATTCCCCAGGCCTTGGGCCTTACAACGCCGTGCATAGTGGAAAGAGCCCATGGAATAGGCCCACCGTCCAACGATAGGCGCACACCGCGCCCAGTGATCGTGCGCTACTTGAATTATGCAGATCGGGTGGCAATTTTACGTTCTTTCAGAAACGCCAAGTCTCTTCAAGTGGATGGACAAAAGTTCCTTCTCTTCGCTGACTACTCTCCGGAAGTCGCAAGACGGCGCAAAGCCTTCCAGCCTACTTGTTCAGCATTGTTTCAAAGTGGTATAAAATTTACCCTGGCCTATCCTGCAATCTTGCGTCTCACTACGGCGACTGGCGAAGCTAAGACCTTCCATCACCCGGACGACGCAGCGAACTATATGCGGACGCACATGCAGATCTCCATGGAGACCCAGAGCTCCCCCAACCAGATACCTTCCCCTGGAAACAGGGACCTCGGCAGCCCTAGGAAAGACTCGCCCAAACGGCCTCGTTATTCCTCTGGATCACGCAGTAATAGATCACGCTGATTCCTTACCGGGGGCATTAATCCTAAACACCCTCTCCTCTCTCATGGAGCACTGAGTTTAGTGTTTTCACGCTTGATGCCCGAGATATCTTTTCACCTTGAATTCTCCCTCCACATTACTGTGCTATAGGCCACGTACTCAGGGTTTGATATATTTTTCATTTGTTTGTTCCTTTTATTTTTCTGCTCTTTATTTGTCTCTTTGTTTTTCATATATGGGCTTGATTTGCTATTTGTATAGACTTATTCTCTTCTCTTTGTGCCTTTTGCACTAGTATATCCCTCGCAGCCTTACCGGAGCGGTCCTACTCATCTTCTGTCCTCTCCCTCCGTGGATAAGGGCTCGATGGTGTCGTCTGTCACGAACGGGAGCGGATCCTCTCTCACGGTCCTCTCAGAAGTCCCGAGGATCACGTGTGGTCTCTCAGCCGATCTCTGGACAACTCCGGTAACGCCTCGACTGGAATATGGTACTCATTGGGAAAAAAGTGAAGTCCCAGACTTCTTTGGTATGTACTTTTTTCCTTCACCTTGTTGTTGTTTTACATTTTTTTTCAGTGGCTAACTACACCTGTTTCTTCCCCATCCGCTCCGAGGCAAGCTTTCTTACCCCCCCCAGATTTTGCTTGTTGCAACCAAATTTTGTCCTTTTTTTTAAATTTTTAGTTTATTTCACTTCTCTGAATCTAAAGCCCTGTCTTCTTCGACCTCCTTAATTTTAATCTAATATCCTGGAACGTTAAAGGTCTGCGTTCTCCGCATAAGATGATGGCTGTTTTGCGCCACCTGAAACGTCTCAAAGCAGACATAGCGCTTTTGCAGGAATCCCACCTCACTGCCGCTGACCACCACCGTATGCGTAAACTTTGGGTGGGTCAGGTCCTCGGCTCTGACTCCCCCAAACGTAAAGCTGGTGTCCTAATCCTCATTAATAAAAACCTCCCTTGTGAAGTGCTCAACGTGACGCCTGACACGGACGGCAGGCTTTTGCTCCTGAAACTTAAAATCTGTGATACGGAGTATGTCATTGCTAATGTTTATGCCCCTAACTCACCCACTAAGTCCTACTTTCAAACTCTAACTTCCCTTATTGCTCCCTACGCCCATCTCCCCTTACTGATTGGGGGAGACTTTAACTCTATCATGGACCCTGGAGAGGATAGGTCTAAAGGGAATTCTTCTCCATTTATATCACCTGCTCCAATCTCCCCACTACCCGATTTTGTTTCCTCCTTGCTGCTCACGGACACTTGGAGGCTTTCCCATCCCCTAGACAGGGAATTTACATTTTTTTCTCACCCACACAATAGTCTGTCCAGAATAGATTATTTTTTTTGTAATCAGGCCCTACTCAAATCTACGCTCTCACCCTCCGTGGGTGACATCGCTATTTCCGACCATGCTCCCATCTTCCTTACTGTTGGCGACCATCCGACCTTTTCCTCCCCAAGAATATGGCGCTTTACCTCATATCTTTCTGATAACGAGGAGTTGAAAGCCCTGCTAGAATCAACGTGGCAGGATTATCTTTCTGATAATGCCTCGCATGCGGGTGACCCTATCCTTCTGTGGGAGGCTGGCAAATCGGTCCTCAGAGGTAGGATACTGTCCTTCGCTGCCACCCATAAGAAGAAAACCCTTGCTCACTTTAAGACGGCTAGTGATAATTTGCGTCTGGCTCAATCCCAACTCTCCCACTGCAACTCTCCGGCGAACAGGTCCAGGTGGAAAGAGGCTAAAGCTGCTTTTGACCACTGGGCAGAATCGAAAGAGAAATTTAGACAGTCACTCCAATCCCTTAAACTTCATAAATATGGTAATAAAGCGGGGAAGCTGTTGGCCCACCTTTGTAAAGGTTCCCATGCATCCGTACATATTCCTAAGATAAGGGACTCGGCGGGCAACGTTGTCACCTCATCCGACGATATAGCCAAAGTAATGCACTCATTCTATTCCTCTTTGTATGGCCCTGACACCATTGACGAAAACCGAGCAGAGCAATTTCTTGAGACTGTAGGGCTCCCCACCCTGGATCCATCGGATCTGGAGCGACTTAACGCCCCGGTCACAACTGAGGAGATCGCAGAAGTGATAGCCTCTCTGTCCCCAGGTAAAGCTCCCGGCCCCGACGGCTACACTTCTGATTTTTTTAAGCTTTTGGGAAATGCAGTTGCTCCGACGTTGCAACGGGTCTACCAACACATTCTCGACGGGGGTAACTATCTACCGACAGGCTTCCAAGCCCACATCAAAGTGATTCCCAAGCCGGGTAAGGATCCTTTAGAACCGGGCTCTTATCGCCCCATATCCCTGCTAAACCTTGATTCTAAGATCCTTTCGAAAATCATGGCAACTAGACTTGGTCACATCCTGCCGTCCATCATACACCCAGCTCAGGCTGGATTCACCAAAGGCCGCTCGGCGACCACCAATATACGCAAAGTACTAGCGGTTTTGGAACAGGCTAGGTTGCTCCCTTCACACGACATGGCCATCATTACCCTAGATGCAGAGAAGGCCTTTGATAATGTTGTCTTTTCATGGCTGTTCCGGGTACTTTGGAAATTTGGCTTTGGCGGGCCTTTTCTGCATCTGGTCCAGGAAATGTACTCGTCCCCTAGCGCAGTGGTGGTCACTAATGGCTACCCTTCTGCATCTTTCCCTCTTCACAAGGGCACCAGACAGGGGTGCCCCCTATCTCCCCTGTTGTTCAACCCAGCTATGGAGCCCCTCTCACGTTTCTTGATCTCTCACCCGGAGCTTCATGGGGTTCGGGTGGGTGATCAGGAGATCCGCACGGCTTTGTTCTCCGACGATATTCTCATCTTCACATCCCAACCCTCCACTGACATCCCTTGTATTCATGACATATTCTCCACCTTTCGCCTCTGCTCTGGGCTAAAAATAAATTTTAATAAAAGTGAAATCCTCCCTCTTTCTCTCTCTAAACCTCCACCTTGGTCGACTGGCTCGGTTTTTCAGATAGCCCAATCCCACATTAAGTATTTGGGTATCAACATTGGTAAATCCCCCTCTTCCATCTACACGTTAAACTTCCCCCCTGTTATTAAAAAAATTGTGACCCAGTTGGAAGCATGGTCGGAACTCCCCCTCTCCCTTCTTGGTAGGTGTCATCTATATAAAATGATGTCCTTTCCGAAGCTCCTATACCCCCTTCAGACCATACCGCTACTCTTAAAACACAAAGACTCTCATGTTCTAACTAAGGCTCTGCAGACTTTCCTATGGAGGAAGAAGCGCCCCCGGATCTCTCTCTCCAAACTCACTCTTCCAAAAAGGGACGGAGGGGCCAATCTCCCTGACCTTAGGCTCTATAACATTGCTTGCCTCCTGCGTATTGGGTTGGATTGGGTGTCAGGTGTTTCGCGCTATTCTAACATACCTATCGAATCTCAAATGGTTGCTCCCCTCTTCCTGGGTGCTCTTTTACATTGCTCTTTAGCTTCCATCCCTCAACCTCTTAAAACCAACTGCCTCCTTAGGGACACTATTATAGCTTGGAGGGAAGCCTGCAAATTCATCAAACTCCCCTACACAATTACCAGACTCTTACCTCTGGATGGTCATCCTTTATTCCCTCACCCGCGACAATACTCGGCTTTTGCAACTTGGCCGGGCAAGGGACTGAAATTTTTTCATCAATTATTTCACCCTGACACGGGCGATCCCCTCCTGGTGGATACCATCACAACTCGGTATCACATCCCTTCTAGCCATTTTCTTCATCTCCACCAATCTATTACCTTTGCCACCAGCCTGTGGCGTGACAAACTCCAACGCTTCAGCCCTTCTCTTCTGGACAAGTTTATGGACCTTGCTAAACTAAGCATCTCGGACATCTACAAGCCCCTCCAGGCTCACCGGTTATCCCTCCGGAATCCCTCAGCTTCCTCACCTTGGTACAAAGACTTTCAATATGACAATCTCCAATATTATATTCTCAAAGGATATCACACAACGCGGACCTTTGTAATCAATGAATTCTGGAGGGAGCAGCAACTTAAAATCATCCACAGGGCTTATGCCCCTTTTTCCATGGATCCCTCATCCAATGCCCCCCAAAAATGCTCCTGGTGTATGGCCCACAGACCCACGCTAGCACACAGGCTATGGAACTGCTCAGTTATCGCTCGCTTTTGGGACAGGGTCGAATCCTTCGCATCCTCTGTTACAGGCATTCCTCTTACACGTAATCCCCTGATGCTCTTGTTCGGACTTTTAGATGGGGGAGTGCTTGCCCTCAATTCCTACCATACGTCACTCATGGTACAACATAAAGGAAAGGGGGAAAAAAGCGCCAGTGGAGTGCAGTTTTTTTAAAAAAAAGGAAGTTTATTAAAAATAAGTATAAAGGAACAGGTGACTCGATAAAGGACTCACTTTAGTGCAGTCACTGTGGTGCCCTCCCTGGTGTAGGTCAGAAGCTCGGTGCCTGCTCTGGGTCCTGATGCGGTCCAATCATCCGGGAGAAGTCCGGGGTTTCTCAGGCGACTTCCGGGTCGGATCGGCATAGGAGATGTGGAGCGTGTTAGAGGCTTCTTCCGGCTGCGTCTGACGTCACGGGGTGTCTGGGCTTTGGTGGGCGTATCCGGGCGTCACAACATGTTTCGGAGCATGCGCAACATGCCGGTGGCGGGCATGCGCACTCCTTTGTCAAGTGTCCAGACACTTGACAAAGGAGTGCGCATGCCCGCCACCGGCATGTTGCACATGCTCCGAAACATGTTGTTGTGCTCCACATCTCCTATGCCGATCCGACCCGGAAGTCGCCTGAGAAACCCCGGTGAGTGAAACCACAGTGACTGCACTAAAGTGAGTCCATTATCGAGTCACCTGTTCCTTTATACTTATTTTTAATAAACTTCCTTTTTTTAAAAAAAACTGCACTCCACTGGCGCTTTTTTCCCCCTTTCCTTTATGACTAACATTGAGCTGCTTCGCTCACCCGGAGAGCAGCCCGGAGTGCAACCCATCCTCATCCACCCACTGAACAGAGGATCGTCCACACCCAGACCCCCCCTCCCCCCTCCCCCCTTACACCCCGGGTCAGCCTAATACTCTCTGCCTCCAGGCATCTGAGCCCTACTTCCCCCCCCAAGGCTGTTCCAGCTGACAACTAGTCCAAGTACCAGTGTCCTGCCTGAACCCCGCCTGACCATTTGCCTCTACTAGCAGCCACAATAGAGAGCAGCACCCCCTGTGAGCGCTTTAAATAACATACTTTCTTTTTCATGGTACAACATAGACCTTGGCTCGCTACTCTCTACATGCTGGGCAGAAGAGCTATCCTCAACAAATGGATCTCCACCTCCCCTCCTACTCTCCCTGACGTGCAGACGGAAATTGATCAGCTTCTCAGGAGGGACTTACTGGACACTCTTATATCCGCATGTTCGAATCCTCAGTCTCTCTCCAAATGGGACGCTTATCTGGCCAAGTATCCTGTCCCACAGGCCCTGTTAAGGGATGTAGGAAACCTTGACGTCTCATTGGTGAGATCCTCCTCGTTACAGGGTCGGACAGCTCTCTCCCTGCGACATCCCAACTCCTCAATTTCCACAGACGTCGACCAGCGGACCTGAGACGTCTTCACATTACTTCTTTTCCACCCTCTCACATATCAGGATGATGCAACAAGCACCTACACATTTCATGGTTTCCTTCCTGCCACTTGATGGACTGGTCCTTCCTTTCTACGGAATCTACCCTGCTGCCTATATATCCGGGACCGGTCTCTAACTCATTGAAATTAGGCAGTCTGTAGTAACTCAACTTCCAGCATGTTTTCTGACTGTTTGCTTTGCCTCGAGAACTAGTTCCATACGTTTCTTTAGCCACATATTTCGTATTTTGTGCCTCTTCCTCCTTCTCTCCCTTCCCCTGCAGCCATTCCTTCCTTTCCCCCCCCCCTTACCTTCCGTACCTACCCTCTATCCATCCCCTCCCCTCCCACCCTCTTCCTACAACCCCCCCCCACCCCACCTTATTGGGTCAAACCTATTGTTACTACTTCTATGGTCGCCTTATTTAGCTTTGCCTGTTACTTTGACCGAATATGGTTTGTTGACTCTTGCATTACAGTCTATTTAGGCTCGGTTCACACTATTGCGATGCGGGAAGGCTGCGAATTCGCAGCCTGTTCCCGCATCGCACACGCACCCCCGGCAGTTCACACTGCCATATGCGATCCGCTGGGGGTGTCAATGTAATCTTAACGACACCCCCAGTTTGATCGCATATCGCAGTGCGATTGTGCAGTTCGCACAGGATCGGATCGCACAAGTGTGAACCGCTGTGCGATCCGATCCTGATGCGGCAGCAAAAATGCCTCCTGTGCGTGTTTGCTGCGGGTGCGGTGCGAATTTAGCCATACAAACTGTATGGCTAAACTCGCACCGCACAGCTGATCGCATGTCATGTCGGAGCAGTGCGCTCCGACATGACATGCGAACCCGGCACACGCAGTAGTGTGAACCGGGTCTTAATGTCTGTATCACTTTTTTTTTTGAAAATTTTCAATAAATTTTGTTTTAAAAAAAAAAAAAAATAAATAACAAACATGTTATACTTTTGCACGGGGCAGGCTGGATTCTCCTCTTCTTGGGTCCCTCTTTGCTGCTCCTGGCCCTTCCCTCCTGTCAAGTGCCCCCACGGCAAGCAGCTTGCCATGGGGGCACCCGAACCGCACTGCAGCTCCGTGTGTCCATTCAGACTTGGAGCTGCGGTTTGGCCCCTCTCTCTCCTGATTGGCTAACTGACTTTGATTGACAGCAGCGGGAGCCAATGGCGCCTCTGCTGTGTCTCAGCCAATCAGGAGAGAGAGTCCCGAGCGGCCGAGGGACTCGTGGACATCGCTGGATAGAGATAGGGCTCAGGTAAGTATTAGGGATTGCTGGGCCGGCTGCTACACACAGAAGGCTTTTTATCTTCATGCATAGAATGAAAGAATGAAAGAAGATAAAAAACCGTCTGCCTTTACAGCTTCTTTAAGCTCTCAGAGCGTATCCATCACATACTTTTTGATACCGTGCATATTTTTTTTTTTAACCGCTTGCCGACCGCCGCAAGTACATATACTGCGGCGGTCAGCCCCGGCCAGGCAAAGTGACGTATCGGTACATCACTAGCCTGTCACTAGCTTGTGAGCCAATAGCGGTCGAGCGCACGCCCCCGGAGGCACGCTCCCGCCCCGGCTTGTTCCCTAACAAGTCCGTGCGTGTGACCGGCGGACCCGATGTCCGCCGGTCACTCGCGATCATCCGCCTTGAAGGGAGAAAGGCAGGCGGCTAATCCTAATGTAAACAAAGCCGCCTGTCATTCTTCTCTGTGTAAAAATGGAGATCATACGGTGCTACTATGTAGGACCGTTGATCTCTGTTCTTACACCAGTAGCCATGTCCAATCACAGTTAGAAACACGCCCCTAGGGACACACTTAACCCCTCCTTCCCCAATAAAGTTAACCCCTTCCCTCCCAGTGTCATTTTTACAGTAACAGTGCATATGTATAGCACTGATTACTGTAGTAATGTCACTGGTACCCCCAAAAGTGTCAAAAATGTCAGTCAAGGGTCCAATCTGTCCGCCGCAATGTCGCAGTCCCGCAAAAAAAATCGCAGATCGCCGCCATTATGCTTTAAAAATAAAAACAACAAAAATTACAAAAATCTTTCCCTTAGTTAGTAAACGCAATAACTTTTGCACAAACCAATCAAAATACGCTTATTGTGATTTTTTTTACCAAGCATATGTAGCAGAAAACAAATTGGCCAAAAATTTTAAAAAATTTTGATTTTTACATTTTTTTGGGGGAATTTCATATTAATAAAATGTGAAAAATATTGTTATTTTTGCAAAATTGTCGCTAATTTTTGTTTATAGCGCATGATCAAAAAATCGCACAGGTGATCAAATACCACCAAAAGAAAGCTCTGTTTGTGGGAAAAAAAGGACGTCAAATTTGTTTAGGTACAGCGTCGCACGACCGCGAAATTGTTCGTTAAAGTCACGCAGTGCCGAATCGCAAAATAGGCCCTGGTCAGGAAGGGGGTAAAATCTTCCGGGGCTTAAGTGGTTAATGGACCCCTTGGGACATATCACTACACTAATACTTTTCTACATACCAACCATTTTATTCCTTTGTGTGAAGCCATGTAAACCTTCAATACTTCTGTAATCTAATACTTTGTTTTTCTTTCTGAAAGAATACTATTTTGATACCAAATAATTTTACATGTTATGTACATTGCATTTTTTCTGTTGAACTGTTAATATTCAATTTCTACTTGATTCTACCCATATGTGTACTTGTACTCTGTAATACCAATACCTATGTTCTTTTCACATAAGTGTACTGGATTATGACCTTTACAATAATAAACATAATTTAGATAAGAGATCCAGTGACACGACAAAAGGTGTTAGAGCAAAGATAAGCCCACACCAGTGTTACCAACCATCTGGCCTTGCTCTGACCAGTCAAGTTTTCGGCCTGTTTTCAGGTTTGTGCAAGTTTCTTATGTCTACAGGCCAGGATTGAGACCTGGTAGGTGGCAAATCATGTCTGTACCTAGAATCCCTATTTACTGTATGCATATCTCCCAACTGTCCCTGATTTTGAGGGACTGCCCCTTATTTGGAACAGAGTCCCTCTGTCCCTCTTTCTTCCTCATTTGTCCCTCATTGTGGTCTAATCTATACAGTTGTATATTTATCTATCAAAAAGTGTTTTACAGTGCAAAACCTTTTATCCAATTTCTAAATTTCTGCAGGTGTACATTCCCAAGGCCAATGGAGAATGTGGAGAAGTGTAAGGTTTTGCACTTGGGGACTAAAAACATAAAAACACAATACACGTTAGGAGGGGAACCCTTGGGGGAATCAAAAATGAAGAAGGATCTGGGAGTCTTGGTTGATGATAGATTAGGCAACAGCATGCAATGTCAAGCGGCAGCTGCCAAAGCCAGCAGAATATTAGCATGCATAAAGAAAGGGATGTATTCCAGAGATAAGACTATAATCCTTCCACTTTATAAAACTCTGGTCCGACCACATCTGGAGTATTCTGTCCAGTTCTGGTCACCAGTCCTCAGGAGGGATGTGTTGGAGCTGGAGAGAATCCAGAGAAGGGCATTGGAGGACCTTAACTATGAATAGCATCTACAATCGCTTGATTTATTCTCCCTGGAGAAGAGACGCCTGAGGGGGGACATGATGGCAATTTATAAATTTCTCAATGGGGATCTCAGCTTAGAAAAAAAGCTGTTCATTCGAAGGGATTGCATGAGGACAAGAGGGCATACCATGCGATTAGAGGAGAAGCGTTTTAACCTCAGGCAATGAGGGGGGTTCTTTACTGTTAGGGCTACAAGATTGTGGAATTCTCTACCACAAGAGGTGGTTTCTGCGGGTAGTATGGTGGCTTTCAAAAGACTCTTAGACTTACATCTCAAGGATCAGGACATTAAGGGCTATGTGAGATGATTACAGCCACACACACCTACACAGGTTGAACTGGATGGACTATTGTCTTTATTCAACCTCACCTACTATGTAACTATGTAACTATGTAACAATATAAAGGCATAGTAGTGGTAAAAAAAAAATCACTTGTGGGTTTAACCAATCATTTTTTTTGTAGAATTCTCCTTTAAGGAGGGTGTGGCAGGGGGTGTGTCCTATGTCTCCAAGCTTTTGTTTATAGTGTTCCTCATTTCAATCTCGGAAAGTTGGGAGGTATGTCTATGTGTAAGCATAATAACCACAACCTGGTTGATTGGGAGGTGAAACATTCTGCTGCACTGTGGCATAACAAAGATGTTTCCACTAGGAAGGCATGTATAGTATTTGATAAAACTTCTGACCGACTATTATTGGCTGATAATTGGAAGCCAGAATTGTTCAGGTCCTTGTAATTTGGTTTTGTTCAGACACCGGTAGCATGACTGATTAAGCTATGTAAAGCTTTCCCTTCATGCAAGGGGGTGTTCCAAGAGCCACACACATGAAATGAAAATTCTAGTGACTTGGTAATGAGAGCATAGGCACCCTCATCCTGTGTTTCTCAATGCAATGTTCCATGCCTTATAGAACAGAGCATTGGTGCATGAGGCATTGGGTATGTTTATTCTCTGACTCTGTGAATGTCTGGCCATACATAATAGGTATTGGGGCTCCAAGCATGCACCAGAGGGAGATGTTTGAAGCTCATATGGGGTATAGTTGATTCTGTTTTGTAGCATTGTTTTACTTTGTACTCTGTCAACATTATGCTGCTAGCATTAGTAAATAGATAGGAACGTATATTATATTTACTTGTTTTAAACTTTATTTTTTATGTTTCTTCAGTTACTTCTTGGTTTCAAGGCCTAGCCAAATTATGTCATATATCTCAGGAGTCTTCAGGAGGGGTTTTCTCAGCTAAGCATATCCTCCTGCCTAAAAGCCTGAGCTAAGTGCAGATGGATTTCAAGAAGTAAATGCTACATGAATCATATGCCCTTACTCAAGATGGCCACAACCAGAAAAACTAGGAGGTGTTTATCAAAGTGATTTCTCAACAAAATAAAGCATTGGGACATTAATATAAGGGAGTTTGCTTTGAATATAAAAAATAAATTGAATGATAAGTTCACCTTTTAAAAAAAAAATAATAATTGCACATTTTGTGCAGGTAAAAAAATGTGCATTTATTATTTTTTTTAAAGGAATCTGCAGAGCATTGCATCCGTGATCAGCAGGTTTTAGGTGCAATGTCAGGCACCTGTAGACTCAGGATAGCTGCCTGCCCACACCTCTGATATGGGTAGGCAGTTACTTGAGAGCAGGAAGATCAATTAACTACTACATCGCTCACCAGCACCCTAGCAGTTAATTCAGAACTACAAGCCGGCATCCGCAATGGCGGATGGTACTTGTAGTCTAATAATTCACAGAAAACTGTAAATGAATAATGCAGCCATGTGGGCAGAGCTGTTTTCAAATTGTGACAGCCGGTGTAGGAAGAGAAACCACTGCTCGCTGTCACAGGGTAGGGGTAAACAGGGGGGGGTAAGGGTAATGATGTTGAACATGTTACAGTATACTCCAAAAATACAGGAGTAACATGTTAGCCTTTAAATAGCATTTTTGGTTTGTGATGCTCAGACGCAGTGTAGTTCAGCTTTAAACATATTTAGTTCTCAACTTCTAAAATAAGTGTAATCACTCCACGTAAACCAAATGCAATGTGTAAATACAAAGTGAGAAGAGAATGCTGATTAGGGTTTATGGTTTTCTCCCTGACATTGCCTGAATACAAAAGTCCATATTTCCAATTAAAATCTTCTGGATGTTAGAAACCAGTTTCTCTAAGTAGTAAAGCGCAGAATATGAATACGCAGGAGAATTAATTCTTCTGTATCAGAATGATGGAACATTGTATGAATTTACTATATAGCCTGCTGCAGACCATTGCCATGAAGTCTATGACTCCTGAATAATCAAAGCATTGCTTAGATGTGGATTCCATGGTTAATTGTGTCACCTATTGTTTATCTGTCTGCTAGTATTGTGTGCACTTCACCTAGGCTGGTTTAAGTGATTAGTTAATTAGCTCAAGTTAATTAAATCACTGTCAGCTATTAGTTGCTAGAGGGGAAGTAGAATACTGTTTGTGTTGGTTGTTCCTTAGGTATGGTAATTATGTTTCTGCATATAATTTCATCTGCATACGATAAAGTAATCAGGCACTTGACCTGGTGATGTATATTGTCTGTGTGAGTTTGGTCAATAAAGAGTTCCAGATCTCATACAAGCTATTTGTCAGCTAGTCTTGTATGTTATGCAGGTATAATATCTGATATCTATGTTCAAGACTGGAGGAAGTGGTATACTGACAGAAGCACTCAAGCACGATGTGGGTTGGTTCTGTCACAAACAATAAATCAATATGAAGTAAAAAACATCCTCAATTAGCCACTTAAGGTCATTTTTTGCGATACAGCATTGCGTGAATTTAACTGACAATTGCACAGCCGCACAACGCTGTACCTAAATAAAATTGATGTCCTTTTTTTCCCCACAAACAGAGCTTTCTTTTAGTGGTATTTGATCACCTCTGTGGTTTTTATTTTTTTGCACTATAAAAAAAAAAATAGGAGAGACAATTCTGGAAAAAAAAAAACAATATTTTTTACTTTCTGCTATAAAACATTCCCAATAAAAAAAAATTTAAAAATCTAAATTTTTTCATCAATTTGGGCCAATATGTATTCTGCCACATATTTTTGGTAAAAAAAAAAAAATCCCAATAAGTGTATATTGATTGGTTTGCGCAAAAGTTATCGTATCTACAAACTAGGGGATAGATTTATCTCATTTTTATTTATTTATTTTTTTTACTATAAATGGCGGCGATCAGCGATTTTTAGCAGGACTGCAACATTGCGGCGGACAGATCGCAAACTTAACTGACATTTTTTAGGGGACCAGTGACATTACTACAGTAATCAGTGCTAAAAATATGCACTGTTACTGTACTAATTATACTGGCAGGGAAGGGGTTAACACCAGGGGCGATCAAAGGGTTAAGTGTTCTCCTAGGGAGTGCTTTCTAACAGTATGGGGGATCGACTCACTGGATGAACACAGAGACCTGTGTTCCTAAATAGGAAGAACACAGGATCCCTGTGTTCATCTCTGACAGAACAGCAGTCTGCCGTGTTTACATAGGCAGACCGCCGTTCTGTCTCATTGGGGAGTGATAGCGGGTTTCAGGCGGATATGGCGTCCACCGGACTCGCTGATTGGCCTCCCCCTCTAGCCAATCAGCGCGTGTGCACGCCCCCCCTATCTATTTCACTAAGTGAGGTACAGGTACATAATTTTCCATAATAGAGCTGACCTGCCGCAGTAAAACTACAGCTGCTGGTTGGCAAGTGGTTAATAAATGCAGTCCTCCATGATAGAAGCAAAAAACTTTAAAAACGCTGAAGCCAACGTGGGCATAAGCGTCACATGAGTAGCCATGCTTAAATATATGGGGCTGAGATAATCACCACAAATTTTTGTTATTCCCAACAGTCAAAAAAACAAAAAGGGGCTGCTGCACCAATGAACTTAAATGGCTAATTGTGCAAATATATAAGTGTATATAATTTGGAAAAGTGTAAATGTGCCAATAAATAATTATAAGTGCGATGAAAAACAAATGTACTTTTTAAAAAGGAAAACTGCAAGTGCAGTATTGCAAAAATTTAATTATCATAAAAGTGCAAGTGCAATGAGTTCAGTAAATAAATAGCTAAATAAAAATCAATCAATATCCTGAGAAAGAAAAAATTGTGCAATCACTACAGAAATATCTTCAATCAAACTACATAAATGAATAAATTAATTATTCTTCAATAAAAAAAAAAATCAATCAATTCATACACCACGCTCGCAGCTTGGATTTGTTCAGCCGTAGCGTAGGAATCTTAAAGCAGAGAATCCTAGTGTCGGGTAACATGTGAGTGTAACTTTACATTGTTTAATAAAGAAAGTGATTTTTACGGAATTACACTATTCGGGTTTTCTTCTCCTCCCCCCCATCCACTACCTTCATCCTGTGCTATTGGGAGACTAACAAGATCATGAAGGACTGGAAGTACAACCATCATGCTGGATAATAGTTGATAAGCGCGATTGCTGGTCTGAAAATTGATCAGCTTTATATCTGGTGAGTCAGATTTGGTGGAAACGTTGGTGCACAGATGGTGTGATTCCTTCACGTGTGAACACAGAATATTTTTTGAATATTTTTTATTGGATCCAGGCACTATTTGCACTTTTTTCACTTGGGACTCTTTATGGACTATTTATTGATTATTGATTGATTTTTTTATTGAAGATTAATTAATTTATTTATTCATTTATGTAGTTTGATTGAAGATATTTCTGTAGTGATTGATTGCACATTTTTTTTTCTTTCTCAGGATATTGATTGATTTTTATTTAGCTATTTATTTACTGAACTCATTGCACTTGCACTTTTACGATAATTGAATTTTTGCAATACTGCACTTGCACTTTTCCTTTTTAAAAAGTACATTTGTTCTTCCTCACACTTATAACTATTTATTGCCGCATTTACACTTTTCCAAACTATATACACTTATATATTTGCACAATTAGCCATTTAAATTCATTGGTGCAGCAGCCCCTTTTTGTTTTTTTGATTGTTGGGAATCACAAAAATGTGCGCTGATCATCTCACCCCCATATCTATATGTAGTATTCCTGCAGCAGATTAGCAGCACTTTTTTGCTCCCTCGCTGGCCTTGATCAATTTAACCTCTGAGGTCCTAGGCGCCTGATCTCTCTTCTTTACTATACTATGGTAATATATAGTCCATTTAATAAGGGAGGTCCCACATTAATCGCCGGCCATCCAGGCCCGTTTTGATTTCCAAAATGGCTGACATACATGTCCGGCCTCGTTCTTATATCAAGATGGTGGATTGGTCCAAAACCAAGCCTCAATTTTATATCTAAAATGATTAACTGGGACTGGCTTGATGTGACTCAAAGTAGACCGGAACCAAGCCTCGCTTTCATTTAGCTAGAAGAAAACTTGTAAAGAGTCCAAAGCTTGCTCTCTAGCCAAGATGGGCAGACCATAATTTGCATAATAGTGAGTATTTAACAAAAATCCTGGCTGAATGGCATATAAAAAAGAAAGAATGATTGGCACAAATAAACTGTAATTTCATGAAACCAATCCAAGTGCTGAGTGGACATAAATAACACAATACACCAGCATAAAGTGTCATTATAGTTTCTGTAGCCCTTCCCCCTGGGGAGTGGCTAAGTATATACACATCCTCCTCACTTCTGTTGCCCTGGACATTGTCCAACCCACTTGACACTATAGGTTCAGACATATTGAATAATTAGACACTACCATATTGCGATAAAAGATCAAATTTACTATCCTTATCTTGTGATTAAAAGAATGAACAAACAGTTTCAATAAAACAATCAATATAGAAGATCAATAATGCAAGAGAGATCCTGAATCCTCAACCCAGAGTTGAATAAGATTCAGCACTCAGGATCTAATAGAGCAGCACAAATGCATATATATATTGTGCTATATAATTGAGGATTAATGTATCAATAATCTGTCAATAGATTACTCCTCAAATGTAATGCGAGAGTGACCATAGAAATCAATGCTTTACTGTAATAAAGAATAACACCAAAATATTACTACCTTATTTAAGAGACTTTATTAACCTGAAACTAGGCTATGTATCAGTGTGCACTCTGTATCCTATAAGGGGGCCCCCTTTACTTCATATTGCAAGAGTCTCCTGAATGAGCAAGGCCTTGCTAATCTTCGCCGGCAAAGGTGTCCTTAATCTTTCAAGGAAAAGTATTTGTAATCCACGGTAAAGGTGATGATCAACTGTAATCCAAACTAGAAAGGAAGATAGGCTCCTGTACCCAATCAACTGGTACCCAATCTAAGGAAACTGGAAAGGCGGGGTGAGGCCTTCTTATCTGCCACGCACCTTTCCGTACTGCAGCGTCCTGTGGCAACCGTTATATGACAAGTGCAGCCCTCTGTTCAAACTAAACTGCATCACAGGCCCACCCTGGCTCAGTCTGGCAATTACAGTATATACTTTCAGATTGGATCTCTCTCACCCAATGTGATGAACTCCGCGTCCTGCTGTCTGTACCGCCAGCGCCTCACTCACCTCAGAAGCACTCTCCCTGAGTGTCCCTCCACCCGGTCTGTCACCGAGCGCTGTCCCCACACCGCTCTCTCTCTCTCTGGTGTCTTTACGCTAGGCCTCGGGCCTATCCTTCTCTGCACTCAGCAGCAGCTCTTCCCCTCCTCACAGCACGCTGTCCTCGAGGCAAGAGAGGGAATCTTGGTCCCTCCCTCTTTTTATAGACACTCCCACCTGCCCCTGTGAGTCTCAATGCTCCCTGGGAGAACAGTCCAATCAAACGGGTGATCCACAATCTTCATTCCTTCCGGGACTACATTTCCCATAATCCAATGTTCTGTTGGCTTGCAGAAACTTTAATAGTAAAAAAGACAAAACAACCCCGAACAACTTTAGATGAAACCTGCAGCCAGGCTACATCTCATAAAACCAGGAAAAGAGAATACTGAATATCATTATAATTTCATGAAAAAAGGGAGAATAATAAACGATTATCAAAAAATGGGTAACCCTTATTAAATGGATCACAAATAACATGCATTGATAGCAAATTAGGTCTAAATGGGAACGCCACAAAAAAACAAAATCTTAAAGTATATTTAGACTCAACAGTACTATCGAACATGGATGGGATCATGCCTGATTGATGAACGAGTTGATATCCCTCTTAATAGTCATTCCATAGGGATGAGTTTTAAAGTGATTCTAAAGGTAAAAGTTTTTTTTTTTACCTTAGTGTATTCTATGCATTAAGGTAAAAAACCTTCAGTGTACAGCTTCCCCCTCAGCCCCCCTAATACTTGCCTGAGCCCCATCTCGATCCAGCGATGTTGCATGAGAGCCTGTCCGGGACTTTCCCTCCTCATTGGCTTAGACACAGCCATTGGTTCCCGCTGCTGCCAATCAAAGTAAGTGAGCCAATGAGGAGAGAGAGGGGTGGGACCAAGCTGGGGCTCCGTGTCTGAATGGACACACAAAGCAGCAGCTTGACTGGGGTGCCGCCATAGCAAGCTGCTTGCTGTGGGGGCACTCAGCGGGAGGGAGGATCCAGGAGCGCCAGCGAGGGACCCAACAGTTTATTGTTTTTATTTCTTACAGCTAAATGAAAGCAAGGCTTGGTTCTGGTCTCCTTTGAGTCGCATCAAGCTGGACCTGGTCCTGGACCTTTTAGATATGAAATCAAAGGCTTGGTATTTGTCCAGTCTGCCACCTTGCTAGTAGAACTAGGCCGGACATGTATGTCAGCCATTTTGGAAATCAAAACGAGGCCTGGATGACCGACAAATAATGTGGGACCTCCCTTATTAAATGGACTTTATATAAGCGTGGCTACTCATGTGATGTTTATGCACCCAATGACATCAGCTATGACAAAACCCATAGGACGGAGCTAACTAACGTGATGATGCCATGCTGGTCAACTTTGTAAACTGTTTGGTTGTCTTATGATACTGCCTGGGAACATACTTTAACCAGTTCTGGACCACCCGCCGCCTTTTTACTGCACACAACAGGCAAACAGGGGTGGACAGGCAAAGCAATGTAGGTCTATGTTGCTCTCCTGAAGGCCGCGCGCGCTCCCGCTCATCAGCGGGGAAGCCGATGCGGGTGTCAGGCGGCTCTGATTGCCACCTGACACCACTGATCTCTCCCCGCTGAGAGAGAAGGACGGTCGGCTGTAAACACACCTGACCGTCCTTCTCCCTGCAATGATCACAGAGCTTGTGTGATCCTGCTATATAGGATCGCATGTCTCTATGATAATTTCACAAGTCCTACCCCCATACAGTTAGAATCACTCCCCTAGGGTCACATTTACCCCTTGATCACCTATACTGTTAACCCCTTCCCTGCCAGTGTCATTATTACAGTAACAGTGCATATTTTTAGCACTGATTACTGTAGTAATGTCACTGGTCCCCCCTAAAGTATCAACATGTCAGTCAGGGGTCTGATCTGTCCGCTGCAATGTCGCAGTCCTGCAAAAAATCGCAGATCGCTGCCATTACTAGTAAAAAAAATAAAAAACATTAAAAATGACATAAATCTTTCCCGTAGTTAGTAGATGCAGTAACTTTTGCGAAAACCAATCAAAATACGCTTATTGTGATTTTTTTTTTCTTTCAATAATCTTTATTCAATAATAACACGTGAACATAACATCCATGTACAATACAAATGTTGAGAAGGTAACATAACATCGGAGATATTGCAGTAGCTATAGAACAAGGTAGAACATAGGTGGAGGAAGTCCAGGGCACAAGCCAGTAGTCCTTAGAACAGTGCAGTACTGAAAACACCAACGATTCAATGCGCAGTGAGGAAACAAAAACAGTGCACAGAGAGAAAAAAAAAAAAAAATGTACCATTGAGATTTCAAGGTTGTCAAGCCTGTTAACAAGACCCATGTCCCAAAGGGAGGCTCAAGAGAGTAAAGTTCATATAAGAAAATTAGACCAGTAAATAGCTAAATATACCTATTACAGTTCCGTTCTGAATCAGGGTGCTATCTCCCATGTCAAACATAACGCAATGGCAACTAGTTACCTCTCAATAACACCGAGAACTGGCCCCAGGGACCAGTGAAGAGGGAAATGGCGGAGAATCAGAAGTGGGGAAGGAAGAGAAAGAGAAGAGAGGAAAGAATAGGACAGAAGTAGGGAGGTACAGCCAGTACCCAGGGAATAACAGTATGACAATCTAATTCATGGTCACTCCAGGAACCAGTGAGACTCCTACATAGGTTGCCCAGGGCTCCCAAATTAGTTCAAACTCGGGAACCGTGTTGGTCAGAACACTGACCATTTTTTCTTGGGTCATAATCCAAATTATTTTATTCCTAATCTTCCTGATGGAGACCCTGGGCGATTTCCAAGACCCCGCTATGGCGAGTTTGGCTCCCAGCAGTATAAAGCGAACCAGTGTGTGGGTATATTTCGGAATGCCCGGAGGCTTGGAATGCAGAAGAGCGATAGGGGCAGTGTTGGGAAACCTATGTCCGGTCACTTTGTATATCATATGAAAAATTCTGTTCCACGTGCCCCTAATTTTAGGACACTCCCACCATACATGTAACATAGAACCAAGCATCTGGCATTCCCTGAAACAGAGAGGTGAAGAAGAGGGATACATCTTGTGTAGTCTAACGGGTACAAGATACCAACGGGTCATGACTTTTATGCCCGCTTCCATTAAAGGTACACTGCGGATCCCCTGAAAGGAGCGAAATCCAGCCCTATCCCATTCCTCCCTGTTCCAGTCGACCACCAGATCCCTTTCCCAAGCCTGCATATATATGGGAGTTTCTCTTGGTCGGATACCAGTGAATAATAAATTATTGAGATGCCCCCTCTCTGCTCCGCTGAATTACAGCACCATACCTCATAGCTTGTGAAAGAGAAGGGAGGGGTTTCACCCTTCGAGATGGATGTGAGAAAGTGCGAAATTTGTAAAAATCTATACTTTTCCGATGGTGGCATTTTGAGCTTGTCAGAGCAATATTTGAGGGTGAAAGGTCCCTGGGAGGTGAAGAAGTGTCCTATACGATAAATTCCTTTATCCAGCCACCATTGAAAAGCCTTAATGTCCATACCGGGTTGAAAAGCCGGGTTATGGAATAAGTGTGACAGTGGTCTCATACGGGAGGTAAGGGAGGAGGACTGCCGTAGACCGTCCCACAAAGCGAAGGAAGAGGACAAAACTGGCGACAGTACGGGAGGTCTGAGTCTAGGTGGACTCCAGAGGAGGAAATCCAGGGTATACGTAGGAACTGCCTGTCTCTTAATTTGAATCCAGTCTGGCTTTTCAAATCTGGAGTAAACCGCAGAGAGCTGTGCTAAGCATGCTGCCCGGTAATAGAGCCAGAGGTTAGGGACTCCCAACCCCCCTTTCCGTCTATGGGCATATAATACCTTGCGTGAGAGCCTGTGACCCATTCCCCCCCAAATAAAGTTGATAACCAAGTTTTGGAATTTCCGCAACGGTTCTCTGAGAAGTGGAACTGGGAGAGCCCTGAATATATAGAGAAGCCTAGGAAGCAGGTTCATCTTAACAGCATTAATTCTGCCTAGCCATGATAATCGATAGAGAGACCAACTCTGTAGTTCTCTGGTCAAGGACTGGTAGATAGCTGGGTAATTTGCTTTGTGTAAATCCTCGAACTTGGCCGTGAGGCTAACCCCAAGATATCTGATATGGGAGTCCTGCCAACTAAACTCGAAGGAGGATCGCAAACGTTGAGCTTCCTCTCTTTTTACGGAGATATTCAGGATGGAGGATTTTGACAGGTTAACCCTAAGGCCTGAAACGTCCGCAAAGCCCTCCAATGTTTTGCAAATATTAGGGAGGGAGACTGAAGGAGATGTGACAAATAGAAGCAGGTCGTCCGCAAATAGCGCACATTTATGTTCCTGAGTGCCACAGGTGACCCCCTTAATGTCCGGATTAGATCGGAGTGCAATGGCAAGAGTTTCAATCGCGATTGCGAAGATAATAGGTGACAAGGGGTATCCCTGCCTCGTCCCCTTAGAGATTGGGAACGAGTCAGAGTAATATCCCTGATATCTAATTCTTGCTGTGGGGGAGGAGTAAAGAGCCCTGATGATACCCATGAAGTGTGTGCCAAATCCCCATCGTTCCAGTATCGAGAATAAATATGGCCATTCAACCGAGTCGAATGCCTTTTGAAGATCGATGGAAAGGAGTAAACCTTCCTGCGGGTCTCCCCCAGTCCAGCCTGACTGTAGTATAGAGATGATGTCGATTGCTCGCCTTACTTGGTCGGGACCCTGTCTGCCTGGGATAAACCCCACCTGATCTTTATGAATGTAGAGATTAATGAAAGACGCCAACCTATTCGCCAGTAGTTTGGTGAGTATCTTTAAATCATTGTTTATGAGCGAGATGGACCTATAATTGCCGACTTCTCCGGGGTCCTTATCAGGTTTAGGGATGACCGAGATGAAAGCCTGATTGTTTTGTTTGTCGACCGGGCTTCCGTTTTTAAGGGAGTTAAAGTATCTAGTTAAGTAGGGGGAGAGCAATTCAGAGAATGTCTTGTAATAGAGGTTAGGGAAACCATCAGGTCCCGGTGCCGAGCCTAATTTAAGGTCTTTAATCACGCCTTTAACCTCTGCTTCAGTGAAATGAGCTTCCAAGATCTCCATATGTTTCTTGGATATATTAGGGATAGGCAGGTCGTCTAGGAAGGATTGTAACGCTTGTGTCTTATCCGAGTGGGTATCTCGGTAAAGGGTTGGAAAGTAGTTTGCAAATTCTTGCAGTATGCGTTGTGGGTTCTGGGTCTTACCTCCTCCCCCGACAGACATTTTGGGCATGGCATGTGATCTCATTCTAGGCCTAAGCTTCAGGGCTAGCAGTGACCCAATCTTGTCCCTCTGGTGGTAGAATTTAGCTCCCTGCCATCAGAGTTACATAGTTACATAGTTAGTGAGGTTGAAAAAAGACATCAGTCCATCCAGTTCAACCTATGATGCGTGTGTGTGTTTGCTTTTAACCGTACATTGTATACCCCTGTATGTTGTGGTCTTTAAGGTGTCCATCTAATAGTTTTTTGAAACTATCAATGCTCCCTGCTGATATGACTGCTTGTGGAAGAGAATTCCACATCCTTACCGTTCTTACAGTGAAGAACCCCTTACGCACTTTAAGGTTAAACCGCCTTTCCTCTAGTTTTAGTGAGTGGCCACGTGTCTTATTGTATCTCCTTTCTCTGAATAGTTTGTTCCTTATGCTCGGGTCACCAGTACAGTATTTGTACATGGATATCATATCCCCCCTCAATCGTCTTTTCTCCAGAGAGAAAAGGTTCAGGGCTTGTAGTCTTTCCTCATAGCTGATGTCCTCCATTCCCCTAATTATTTTTGTTGCCCTTCTCTGGACTTTCTCCAGTTCCAGCACATCCTTCCTGAGGACCGGTGCCCAGAACTGGACAGCATACTCCAGATGTGGCCGGACCAGAGTCTTGTAGAGTGGGAGGATAATCTCTTTATTTCTGGAGTGAATCCCCTTTTTTATACATCCCAGTATTCTGTTGGCTTTGCTTGCGGCGGCTTGGCATTGCATGCCACTGCCAAGCTTGTTTTCTACCAGTACCCCCAAGTCCTTTTCCATCCTAGACCATCCATCCCATCGAAGGTGTTTCTCAGCTGAGCTGGTCAGAGCCAAATTAAGGTCTGCCCTTGCTGCATCCAGAGCCTTCAAAGACGCCCTGGTAGGTTTACGTTTATGTTCGGCGCTTAAGGCTGCAAAGTCTTTTTCCATGCGGAGTAGTTGAGCATTCCGTTCCCTTTTGAGATTGGATGAGATTTGTATCAGGTTCCCCCTAATGGTTGATTTATGAGCCGCCCAGAGGATTTCAGGAGAAATCCCATCTAGGTCATTCAAAGAGAAGTATTCCGAAATAGCACGCTCAATTTCTGTCACTCTACAGGGTTCACTAAGAATGGACTCATTAAGTCTCCATTGGAACGGGCCCTTAGGGGTGCAGGTCCTGGCTACCTTAATTTTTACCATCGAGTGGTCCGACCATACCACGTCTTTAATAGAGGCCAATAACAGTGAGTAGATCACGGCCTGAGAGACAAGAATGTGGTCAATGCGGGCAAAGGTCTGATGAGGGTGAGAAAAGTGTGTGTAATCTTTCGAGGTCGGGTGCAATTCCCTCCAGCTATCCACCAGTCCCATTTGGTTAATCAATTTGGCAATCTGCGAACTGTGTTTGGGTGGTTTAATCGCTCTAGAGCCTGGTGGTTTGGATTTGTCTAGGCCATAGTCGAAAGCTGTGTTAGAGTCCCCCCCAAAAATGACGCGGCCCTCTAAATGCTGTAAAATCCGACTAAACATATGCTGAAAGAAGTGGGTCTGATTCTGATTAGGTGCATAGTAGGAGACAAACGTGTACAATTGTTCTTCAATGGTTCCTTTGATTAGGAGAAATCGTCCCCCGAGATCCCGTATCTCAGAGTGGAGGGTGAAATTACAAGATTTAGCAAAAAGGATCGCTACGCCCCGCGTTTTGTCCTCCGCATTGGCTAAAAAAAAAGTGGGATACTTAGCGTGTAAAAATGAGGGGCTGTATGATTGAGAAAAGTGAGTTTCCTGGATCAATAGGACCTCTATCCCCCTACGGTGAAAATCCTGAAAAGCCTTCCGTCGCTTTATGGGAGAGTTGAGACCTTGGGTGTTGTGGGTAGCTATCTTGAGGCATGGGGTTGTAGATTTAGAAAGAGACATGAAGCAGGTAGTGTAGGTGCATCTGGATAATCATTTCACTCACCCAGTTCCGAAACAAGATACCTGGAGTATTGAGTCGACCACACCTGGGAATCCAGGTAGGGGCAGAGGTGGTAGAAAACGTCCTCCCCGGGACCAGCTGTAGGAAAAGAAGAGAAGCGATGAGAGAAAGAAACAGCAGAAAAAGGGAGGGAAGAGAGAGGGGGTAAAGCTGTGGACCTACATCCAAATAGGACATCCAATGTCGGGTTGAGGTCCACGTCAACACGACAAGGTCAAGTACAGGGTTCCAACCTCCCAATAAGGGGGGCTGGAGAGAGTCACACGAGAAAACCGAGATCTTCTCCCATGACTAGTGGAGGCGTCATCCGACCACTCCGGCAGGGCTCCCGCCCTAAAGGAACAAACGCTGTAGATAAATAACAAATTAATGCAGGTAAGCAAACAATTAAACGGCTGCGAACAAGTGCACTCCCCTCAGGTGCTCCGCTGCCACTCAGCTGAAGGAGCCCCCAAGGCGGTGCCAGAGTCCTTTGCTAAGTACACAAACAGATGGGAGGCCAGTGTACGGACTGCAAACTCCCCGAGCAGGACCCCTCCAACTGAAGGGGAGCCTGCCCAGGGGGCTGAATCAAAAATAGCAGGTAATAAAAAAAAAAAAAAACACCAAAAGGTCTTGATCAGGAAGGATGGAGATGAACTCTTGAGGAAGAACTCCGCAGAAAAGGAGATGGAAATCTTGTTAGGAGCTTCCGTGGCGATGATCAGGGGGGCTTGCCATCTTTAGAGCGCTTGAATTTGGATCCATTCCAGAGAGGGGCAATCGGGCTGGATGGGCTGGGACGTTTAGATGATCCTGGGCCGGTGGAAGAGGGTTGGTGGTCTGGGGCCTGCGGCATTAGCTGTAGATGATGTAATAATCTTTCTCCTTCCGTGAAGCTGGAAAAGGTATACGTCTTATTCCTATAGGTAAATTTGAGCGCGAAGGGGAAAGCCCACCAATACTTGAGCTCTTTCTGAGACAGGATGGACAGGAGTGGTTTTAATGATCTCCGCCGTTGTATTGTAGATGGGGCTAGATCAGTGAAAATCTGAACTGCGTGACCTTGACAGGTGAGATTTTGAACCTTCCTGGCTCTGCTGACGATTTCTTCCTTTACCATATAGAAATGGGGTTTGACCACTATATCCCGCGGGTTACCGTCTCGCCGTGGGGGTCCCAGTGCTCTGTGGGCTCTATCAAGTTCAAGTTTGTGCGCTGGTATATCAGGGATAAGATCCTTAATGAACCCCTGCACAGCTGTCTGTACGTCCGCAATTGATTCTGGCAGACCCCTCAGTCTAAAATTGTACCTGCGAGATCTGTTTTCAAGATCTTCCACCTTAAGGAGGGCTGATTCCAGCTGATCCTGAAGAGAATGTATAAGGGTTGTGTGCTGGTTAGTTTTTGCCACGGTCCTGTCAATCCTATTCTCAATGGCTTCTATCCTGTCACCCAGGTTTTGAAAGTCCACCTTTAAATTTGTTGTAATCCTGTCAGCAATCTGTGATATACCCCTATCCATCATAGTGGACATTTTGAGGAGAAGATCCTCATAATCAGAATGGGAGAGCCCTCTGGATCCCTCTGTGGCAGTGGGTCTCATAGTTGTTACTGGGGAATAGCAGGCAGGGGAGAAATCCCCCATCACCCTGCTCAGGAGGGACTCAGTGGAAGCTGGGGAGGGAGTCAGGAGCAGTGGGTTACTCACAGGTCCCCTCGGAGTAGATAGGTAGTGTCCTGCATTCAGGGAATCCTGCTGTGGCTGAGCGGATTCCCCTTCCTCCATCTCCTCACGCTGCTGGGACGGGTCCACCATATTGGGAGGATCGGCCTCCGGAGATCCCGAGGTAAAGAGACTGCTTTTTACACTCTCCTGACCCGATTCGCTTATATATAGCGATGCCCGCGGGTCCGGTGGAGGTGCAGGCGCCGGGCAGGGTCTGATTGAGTGCTGCTTACCCGCGCCGAGCGGGAGACGCTGCCGGGATGGCGCGGAGCTCCGGTCCTAAGCGGCCATCTTGGGAGCTGCCGCGCATGCGCCTATTGTGATTTTTTTTTACCAAAAAGATGTAGCAAAAAACAAATTGGCCTAAAAGGTAAACAATTTTTGATTTTTACATTTTTTTTTTTTTTTATTTGAGATTGTCATATAGCAGAATGTGAAAAATATTTTTTTTTTTAAAAATTGTCGCTCTTTTTTTGTTTATAGCGCAAAAAATAAAAATCGCACAGGTGATCAAATAACAGCAAAAGAAAGCTCTATTTGTGGAAAAAAAGGACGTAAATTTACTTTGGGTACAGCATCGCATGACCGCGCTATTGTCTGTTAAAGTAACACAGTGCCGAATCGCAAAATAGGGCCTGGTCATTAAGGGGGCAAATCCTTCCGGTCCAGAAGTGTGTAATATACAATCGCTTATCCTTTTTTTTTTTACATTTTGAGTAGTTTAATGTATGTTTTTTCACAATTAAAAGTTTTATGCAGTTTTACACTATGTGGATTTCCTCCATGCAATTTCATGGTGAATTTTATGGAAATATAGAGATGATTCTAAATCTTTCTATACTGGAGATTGAGAGATACCATGGAGATGAGAGGGTGGTGTAGATTCCATTCTTGCTGGAGTTTGTGAGACACCACAGGGTTTCTAGTACAGTAATACCTTGGTTTGGAAGCATAATTAGTTCTGGAAGCATGCTTATAAACCAAAGTACTGATATATCAAAGCAAATTTCCCCATAAGAAATAATGGAAAGTCAGATGATTCGTTCCACAACCATTTATTCAATAAAAAATGATTACGGCAATAGAAAATACAGTTTAAAGTGTACTGTAAAAATAAAACAAATTAACCTTCACTTCAAAATAGTGTACTGTACTGTAAAAATAAAACAAATTAACCTGCACTTTGCGGCACCCATCCATATATCATTATGACCAGGCTCCCAATCCACAGTTCCTTTTGTATGAAAAAAAAAAAACACTCACATTGTTAAGTAGTCTGGTGCAATTCCAAAGCCGCTGGTGTACAGTATACAGTTCTGTATATGGCCAGTGGTCCGGGGGTCCGGAATGCGCGTTATGTCCGCCCACCCAGCTGGGAATGTCTCAGAGTGTCTCCAAATTTCTGCAGGACGTGGTGGGAGCCACCAGCACTCCCAGACCTCTGGCCACATGCAGAACTGTATACTGTACACCAGTGTCTTTGGAATTGCACCAGACATTGTGAGTGTAATTCTTTTTTTAACATTAAAACTACCGCTTGTATATTGCTTGTATATCAAGGCAGCGCTCGCAAATCAAGGCAACATTTTAAAATAAACTTTGCTAGTCTTTGAAAACGCTTGTAAACCGCGTTACTCGTAAACCAAGGTTTTACTGTATATCTCATCTGCTGGATCTCCCTATCATGGGTTTATATTCTACAGGCTAACTTGGCTCTGTAATAGGGTCAGTAGTTACGATAAGAGTCCATTTTCTATAGAGCTGAAGGTCCACTTGGTGACATTCAGCATAAGTTCAATACAGGATGTTTTTAAACATATTTGGGACTATTCATTTTTTCATCTCACTTATGCTATGTGTATATTTATTTTGAACTAAATGATTGATCATTGTTTGTATTTCACTGTTATCTTTGTGGTTAAAACACAATGTTTTCTTCTCATCATACATAGCGTGGCAATTTGTTTTTTCTTGTTACTGTTGTCTGACTGCTTTTGCCAGCGGCTAATTTTTGCACCTGCCTGTGTGTTTTTTCACATAGTTATTCAGTTAAAGTAATGCAGTGACGTATAGCAAAAAAAAGGCCCATCAAGTGGTTAATAACATTCCATAATCAATGGATTAGTTGGCAAATAAATATTAAACACGCTTCCTGAAATGAATAATCTTGCCATATTCTTTAGGCTTCTTCAAACCCTTTGACATAGAACAGCTTGGTATTATTAGATAAACTGTATTATTATTCTTGTGAACTGGTATGTTGCAGTGTTAGCAGTGAACCAGTATAGAAAATTTCTGCTCTTAAATTTTGCAACAGATGGAGAGCAGAGTATTGATTTTCTTGGCTGTGTTTATTACCCAGGAGCTTTCTTCTATTCTATATGTACTGTATATGCATACAGGTTCTTGCGTGGAAATCATGACAAAAAAAAATGACCTGTATTCACAATAGTGTGTATGTGAATCTGTCAGAAGAGAAATATTGGACCTGTCGTTGCTGATTTGGTCTGTCAACCTGATCTTGGGTCCACTACTTAGTGAGCCTCTGAGTAGGCAGAAGCATGTGGCCAGTGGAAGTTTTAAACTCCATCAAGTTTGATTTTTTGAGTTTTAACAGAACAGGTAATCAGCCAAATCATCAGCCAGGGAGTGAGTATCTGTAACTTGCAATTTTCTAAACAGGTGCAATGTTAGAATCAATGCTTCAAAACAGGCCCAGGATGGCAAAGAGCATGCATACAGTGCACAATAATATAAAAACAGATTATGGAAGCTCCACAAATATGAACTCATCACAGCACTAACTCTGTGGCTAAGTAAAGTTTAATTTTCTATAATGTGAAAACCTAGAAAATGGCGCCTCCCTATGATAAATGGAATGTAATTATTAAGTGAAATATAAAGATGCGGCTGCCATCAATTTTGGGTAACCAAAAAACAATAATAGTGACAATGTGAGGCGCTGAATTTAAAAATTATTAAATGCTAAATAAATAAATAAATGGTGGTATTAAATAAATATTAAATATAATAAATATTAGATATCAATATTCCATATAGTGCAAAAATTCATCCAATTAAAAAATGGGTAAAAAACTGTATATAAAAATACATCCAGTCCACAAAATTCATAAAGTGCAACAATAATTAATTCCACCACAAAAAGTGTCCTAAGGTGCTGAACAAACCTTCTTAGAAAAATGCTTGTGCTTAAAATGTTCCTTCACCCATTAGTACAGAAATCCCAGGGCCACCAAGGCTGCCACCTCCAGTTCGTCACTTCCCCGCTGTTGGAACGCATTATGCAACGCACGCTATTACCAAGAGGTGTTCACACACAAATCTGCTCTCCGCATTTTGGATGTGCCGGTTGGCACAATTATATGTGAGTGTACTTACTTATATTGCATACAATAAACCTCTTTAACCGCTTCCGGTCCGCCCGCTGCAGTTTTACTGCGGCAGGCAGCCCCTCCTGCGTGAACCGACGTAAGTCTACGTTGGTCGTGCGCCTGCAGCTAAGGGGCGAGGTCGCGCCGCTGGCGGAGCGCTCCTGCTCCCACTCACCAGAGGGGATTCCGATGCATGAGGCAGGTAGCTCCGATTGTCGCCTGCCACCCGCGATCGCTCCCCGCTGAGAGAGAAGAATGGTCAGCTGTTGCAAACTCAGCTGACCGTTCTTCTCTCTAGAATGGAACAGAGTGCCTGTGATCCTTCTACATAGGATCACAGGTCTATGTGATCATTTCAAAAGCCCCTTCCTCTTCTTGGGTCCTTCGTTCCTGCTCCTGGCCCCTCCCTCCTATTGGGTGCCCCCACAGCAAGCAGCTTGCTATGGGGGCACCCAAGCAGAGCTGCAACTCTGTGTGTCCATTCAGACATGGAGCTGCCGTTTGGCACCTCCCCCTTTCCTGATTGGCTCACTGACTTTGATTGACAGCCACGGGAGCCAATGGGGCCATGGCAAGAGATGGCACCTGAGCTGGGTAACCACTGGCTTGCAATTTCAGGAACCATGACAATTGTGCCTCACCAACTTTTATAGGTTCTTAAAAAATACCTCATGTGCCTCTCTGTGGGTCCCAATGGGTTTGAGGAGTGTAGACATTTCCATTTTTCTTAGCCTTCTTCTCTCTGGCACACCCGAGGTAAGCTGTTGCACAACTCCAGGTACTTCTTCCTACAATGTTTGACATTTTTTTTACTGGTGTTCCCCTTTATGCCAGACTAATACTCTGCCCCTAGGTTGAATGTCAAAGCCCCCCCCCCCCCCCCCACAGTATGGCTAAACCTGGTAGGGTGAGTGTCTTGTCAAGGAATTTACTGTATGGTTGTACTATTCTGTGGTATAATATACCACATACAGGACCACTCACTCAGTATGTTGGTTTCTGGTAGCTTTGATCTTGCTCTAGAAATGGGCCACCACTGTAGCTGTATTGCTTCTTTGTTGCTCTTTCCAGGATGCAATTGTAAGCAGAATTCAAATTTTGCTGGATGGGCTTCCCCACATTTCTGCAAAGTGACAATTTACCTGTTTGGAAATGCAACAATGGATTGTTATCCATTCAGACCTTGAAATTGGTTCTTATCTCCCAACAGTACATTAAGTGAATCCCACACTAAGGTCAACAACAGCATCTTGAAGTAGCTGTAGTTTGCAGGGTTCCTCTTGACTGCCTGTAGACTTAGAAAGGCTTAGGCAATGACTCTCGTGGCAGCCTTGTACTTGTGACCCAGTCCCTGATTACTGACATTATTTTTTTTTTTATTTATTTGTGCTCCCATGTGGGAGCTTTTAATTTGGAGCAAAGTGATGAAAGGCTTAATGAAAGGCTAATATAGTATCCTGTCAGCATCAAAACATTTGTTGGGGGGTCTCCATTCCTTTATGGTTTTTAGTTTGTGAAGACTGGGGAGAACTCATTTTCTGGGGATGAAGTGTCCTAGGAACCCAATCTCACACCTGAAAAGATGGCTCTTCTTTTGTCTGTGCTTCACCACACTGGTTCAGCAGGGTCAACACTGCATCTATGTGTGCAAACACGGAGCTTTTTTTTCTCAGAAAATAGGTGCAGGAAATCAACTACAATCCCCCATAAATGCTCTTCCCCACACACACACCCCCTCCAAACTGCATCAAATAGTGGGTGTGGTCAAATGTCACCAACAGTGGGAGGGTCTTAAAGGGGCAGTAAAGGAGTGCATTACATACAGAGTGCAGAGTTTGGGAGGTATTACACACAGAGTGCAGAGTTTAGAGGTGCGCTACGTACATAGTGCAGCGTTCAGGGGTGTGCTGTATACAGAGTGCAGAGTTCAGGGGTGTGCTACACACAGAGTGCAGAGTTCACAGCTGCTTACTTCTGCATCCCCTATCCACATCTCACTTTCACCCCTCCTTAGCTCTAAACTCTACCCCCCCCCTTCCCCCATCTTCTCCCTTCTTCTTAAGAGCTCCACCATCTTCCACATGTCTTACTTTCATTGCTGTATTACCCAGGAGGCTCTAGTATCTACCCACACACTGTAGGTGGCTTTGCCTCTCTCACTTGCAGGAAATCATCCAGTGGTCCAGTGGGGATGTAAGCATCTGTGGAACTTCTGTTTTTACAAGTGATAGTGGTGAGCAGGGAGCAGAGGGCCTGAGCCAGAGGTGGTGGAACTGAGTATTTATTGATTTATTTATTTTCATTTTGTAGCACTACTCCCAAGGGAGCTGCTGATGACGGGTTACCCTGGGTTACCATTAGCAATAGTAGCACATTCTGACATGTTTCCAAGTGTTTTTACCTCAGACAAGGACCAGTCCAGTTTCTTTAGTTTTTAGGTTTTATTGGGAATTTGGATAGGAGAAGGGATTAGTGGGATACTCCAATCAAACTGAACAATGCGCAATAGGCTGAGACGATATAGAAAATGCTGATTGACGCTGGTTAATGCTGACTGACGCTGGTTAACAATGTTTGAGCTAGTCACGGCTACTTTACTTTGCTTTTAACTGTAAAAGAGTCCCTTTAGCTTCCTAAGGCACTCCTTTACTGAGGTAGCTGTCCTTTATAGTAGACTGCACTGCAGAGCAACTTCAGGGCCCTTCCTGGCGCCCCCTTTACCCCCTTATCTTCAGGGCTTAACAACTTGACACCCCCTTTACTGTACCACTCTGGGTTAGCTGACTTTTGGATCCCCTTGACCCCTCTGGAGTGGTCCCCTCTCATAGGGAGACCCCTGGGCAGATTCTTGAGTACTCACGATACTCTTTTTCGTGAAGGGACCAAGCATAACATCCCTTCACTACCAGGGTAATTAATCATTACCTTTGTCATGTCACCAGTTCCCTGGCTGGTTGGCTGCATAGCAAGTAACACAAATATGGTAGCAATGGCACTTTAGCTTCCCCTGGACAGCATTCTGTTTGTTAGACCATGTATCTGTTACTTCTCTAGCTTCAGTCCCTCGTTGTAAGCCCTGTTGTTTTGTTACGTCATGCATGCACTGCTTTAGAGACTTCAGACCAGGCAATTCAGATGAACAAATAAAGATCTCTTACTGAAAAAGTTGGAAGTAACAAATGACATTTCTCAAAGACATACTTCACACACTTTCCTATACAAAGCTCTCTAGTACCCCTCTCTATTCCTTCTCAAAGCCATAATAGGCAGGAATCCACAAGAGGTAGCAACCAAACCCTTAAAGTCTATGATCTGGTAATAATCCTCACAAGACAAAAAGTCTATAACTGGCAGCTATAAGTCCATAATGGGTTCCAGTCCCCAGTCAGGATTCTGACTGGGCTCCAACCACCCCTTCAATGGTGTGATCCACTCAGAGTAACAGAGTAACAGCTACATTTGGGCAGTCTTTCTCCCAGACCAACCTCAGGACTCCTCAGGGCACTTAGTGAGCCCTATTTATATGGCATGACCTTCAGGGGACAGCAACCTTCTGAAAAAGAGCAAGAAAACTTGGCCAGCAGCATTAACCCTTCCTTCTCAGACACCACCAGCTCAGTAGGTCAGCCTGAGGACACAGTGCAACATTTATTGTAACAGTTTACAACATGGTTGACTTAGTTAAGCTGAGAGCATGAACACAGCAAAAGAAAACTGTGACTCTTCAGAACCCTCTTAGGTGAAAGCTAGATGGGTAAGGGCTGTTTTGGCGGCAAAAGGGGGACCTACTCAATATCAAATGGGTGGTAATTTTGTTATGGCTGATCTATGTATATATACAGTGATTGGGGACAGTCATATTTGCTCATTTTTGTTTTCTGCTTTTGCTGTAACTGACTGAAAACAATAGATTCTGTGAGTGACCAAGATTTGCCAGTTGTTGAACATAGATGCCCCAATATAGAGATAGGCCCTAAATAGTCAATTGACAAATATGCACATATACCGAATGAAATAAAAATTGTACAATAAAAAAGTCACATAAAATACTTTTAAACAAAGCTTAAAAACTCAAAATACATATCCACGGAAAGAAAAAAAATTCTCTTTCAGATGCTCTGTAACAACCTAAATGTTGGGAACCTCTTTTGAAGTCTTAAACCCCTCCAAATGCTAATAATATTCTAAATTTGGTCAGTGCAAAAATAACAGATGGGACCTATTCCAAAAATTATTTTCATTAATGTTCACTAATAGATGATCAGTGGTACAAATGCCCAGATTTGATGTACAAATTCAGGCATGTCATGTTTAAAGTGTTAATAAACCCACAACAGTACAATCAGTCTGTGTATATGCAGTAAAGCATGCTTGGTATACTTACTGTGGAACCTAAGGGGTTAATCCTCTGCATTGTGTAAAAAGGCTGTTTGATCCTGTCTTCTATGAATCTTCCCTTCTTCCGCTGTCCCCAATTCTTCTCCTGATAGAACAGAGTCTTTGCACATGCTCAGGTTGGAGTGCATTGCTAGAGAGTTTTTTTTTTTCTTGGGAGGGTGCATGTTTAGACAGAGGGTCAGGGGTCCTGCAGCCTCATTTGACAGTCATAGCAAAATGAAAACACAGGTTTAACCAGACACTGATAGAAGTCACAATATATATATATACCATACCTCCCAAATGTTCCTGATTCGCCGGGACCGTCCCGGAAATAGGTCCATGTCCCGGAGTCCTGGCTGAGTCCCGTAATGCTCTCCCTGCTGCTCTGACACACAGTGCAGAGCTGAGTGCACTGAACCTGCCCCTCCTCCTTCCTGTCTTTTCCTGTACACGGAGGAGGATGCTGGGAGCAGCACACTACTCTGCAGGATGCAGCTTGACCTGATCAGGTGGATGGAGCTGGGATGGCATAAGAGAGGAGAATGAAGCTGAGATGGAATCAGGGGATGGATGGAGCTGGGATGGGATTAGCGGGAAGGATGGAGCTGGGATGGGATCGGGGGATGGATGGAGCCAGGCTGTAATTAGGGGATGATGGAGCCGGGATAGGATCAGAGGGATGAATGGAGCTGGGATGGCATCAGGGGGATGGATGGAGCTGGTATTGGATGAGGGGGAAGAATGAAGCTGGGGTGGGATCAGGGGGTAAGGATGGAGCTGTGATAGAATCGGAGCCGGGGTGAGATCGGGGGATGTATGGAGCCGGGGTGAAATTGGGGAATGGATGGAGCTAGGATGAGATCAGGGGATGGATAGAGTTGGGATGGGATCAGGGGATGGATGGAGCCGGGATAAGATCGGGGTGGTGGATGAACCAGGGGGTGGAGCAGGGTGGTGGATGGAGCTGGAATGGGACCGGGGTCGTGGATGGAGCCGGGATGGGGTTGGGGGAATGGATGGAGCTGCCCCCTGTATTCTGCACATTACATAATCCTGCACCCTGCATTCTGTATGTTACACACTCCCTTACCCTGCATTTTGTACATTACATACTCCCGCACCCTGCATTCTGTACATTAGATACTCCTGTCCCCTGTACTCTGTACATTACATACTCCTGACCCCTGCATTCTGTACATTGCATACTCCTGACCCCTGCAGTCTGTACATTAAATACTTTTGTACCCTGCATTCTGTACATTACATACTCCGGCCCCCTGCATTCTGTGCATTATTTGCTCCTCGACCACGCTTTCTTTGGGTCATGCACTCCTAAACTCAGCACTGACTACAGCCCTAAGTGCGTTACATACTCCTGATTCTTGAACACATTGCATTATACACCCTTGACCCCTGCAGTCTGCGTTATGTATCCTAAACCTGTCACTGACTGCAGCACTCCCCAACCCCTGTTCTCTGCCTTACACACTCCCCAACCCCTGTGCTCTGCTTTATGCACTCCTGCACTATATACACAATACTGTACATTACATGCTTCTCACCAAAGTCATAATTGTCTCAACAGTTGCTGGTTGCTATGCAGTCCCTCACTATTTTAATGAAGTTCTTCTTTAAGGTAGGCTCAGACAAAGCAGTCAAAGCATATTTTATAGGTATAAGGAAGCCTGGGTTTTGTTTAACCACATCCCTTAAGCCCCTCCCACTGCTAAGCGATTGGCAATGCCAACTTTTAACCGTGGCACACTACATTCGCCGCAGGTCTATTCCCTCCTCCAGTGTCCCTCATTCTGAAGCTTAAATTTTGGGAGGTATGATATACTGATGATGAGGAAAGGTATTTAGCAATTTATATTTACTAAAATAAATGCATTTCCATATTCTGTGTACTGTGGGAGACCAGATATAGTGAATGCAGGATCCTGGGTTTAGTAACACTTTAAATTCACTCGCCATAATAAAATGAATACCATTTGCTATAAATAATTAACGTTATTTGGAAGAAAACAGCCAACCAATTAGCTCACTTAGGGTTAACTGGACCATACTGAGGTTACTATTCAAAGGAAGAACAGTCATATTTACAACATGGAGTTGTAAAGTCAGAAGGTTTTCTACATGCGTTCTTTGCCATAAAACCATAAAAATAGAGAGAAAACAAGGAGACGCCAAAATTGACCCTCCTGTTACCCACTAACAGTAGGACTTTAAAGGATGTGGAGTTGTAACAAAATGGTGAACATCATAAACTTTATTTGATAGAAAAGTCAAATTTTATTAATACATTATTGAAAAAGATATTTCATAAAAAGACTATACATATGAAGACAAAGGTACCATCAACATACAGACTATCATTGCTGAGTATAGAAACACGATAAGGCAGTCCTACGTGTTTCCCAGAACATACTATTCATCAATTGCTTTATCAAGGACCATCAGTTGACCCAAATATTTCTACAAACTTCAGAAAAATATGTGACATGAAATGCATAATCATTCAAAATATGCATATCAGATCAAATAAAAACAACATACATTTGTAGAGAGTAATCATAAAAATGCTCACCATAACACATAATCAAAATCTTTTTGTATTTAGTTTCTTTGAGCTTTGAGCAAAATACAGAAATACAGAACCAATGTGCATGGTTAAAGCAGGCAGTGAGGAGGTTATATACCTCCTCACCACCTGCAAGAGAGGGCAAAGCACATATGAATGAGCCCTTAATTTTTCCTTTAGAATTTGTTAGAATTCTTCTTTTACGTTTTTTTCTTGTTTTGTTTTGTTTTTTTTTTTTTTGTTTTTTTTTTTGTTTTTAGAATTGTACTTTTTGTTTTATTTATTTTTACATTTTTTTAGAATAACTTTTATTATTATTATTTGTTTTTACATTGTTGTGCTTTGGTGAAATATCAAGGATCTAAAGAGACCCCTAATGGCTCACTTTTGAGAAAGGGACTGAGGGCAGAGATGAAAGGGTTAATGTGCTTTTCCTGTCTGTGTGCATGCCCTCAAGTTAACCACTTGACCACGGGATTACAATGAGTTAACTGGGTAAGTGCTGCCCGCTTCTTAGTTGGAGTACTGCCCTAATGTAGTCCATATATGCTGACAGCTGCAGTCAACTGGGTGCAGAGCAGAAAGTGGAGTGGAGAGTGAACACAGTGTGTGACCAGATGGTGAGTCTGACTAGTGAGCTGCTGCTGTAGGGATTAACTATCTGCTGATAGAGAGACCATGCCCTTTAAGAGCAAACCACACAGCCATCTAGTAGACTTATTTATAAATGCAGGCTTGACTGAGACTATTCTCATGCACACCAACTGTACAGTTGGGCCCTGACGCTAGCTGGCTGAAGAGTTAGGACTGAAGACTGCACCTTTACAGCTGCAGCTTATTGCCTATACTAAGAGGTACCTCTCCGAGGACATTGCACCATATCATAGCCATCCTTCTAAAGGGAACTCTAGACTAGTTATATTATTTTTTATTCACATTGCAATTAATGCTTATATGCACAATTTATTGCCAACTTTGCTGATTTATGAGTTAATTCCAGTCTATGGGTACAGAAATTTGGGGTTGATTTACTAAAACTGGAGAGTGCAGAATCTGGTGCAACTCTGCATAGAAACCAATCAGCTTCCAGGTTTTTTCTCATATTTTAATTAAACAAGCTGAAGGTAGAAGCTGATTGGCTATGATGCACAATTGCACCAGAATTTGTAATTTCTAGTTTTAGTAAATCAACCCCACTCTGTCTTGCTGAATTTGCCACTAAATAGTTTTGTGTTTATTTCCTAATACTAGATCACAGTCAAGTTAAAGCGATAGTAAAAAAAAAAATGGGTCCCTGGGCGGTTTAATATATAATGTGTTAGTATGTACCACAAACTAGTACGTTATGGCAGACATACCTTAAAAGGAAGCCCTTCAGCAGCACACTGTCACCACTGTTGGTGCTTCCATCCTTCCGGGTTCATGGGCTCTGGCCATTTGAATGGCCGTGCAGCGATGATGTCACTCCCATGCATGCAAGCAGGAGTCTCAGCCGCGGCACAGTGCTCTCAATGGACGGCATACTCCAGTAAGCTGTCCATTCAGAGCTCGGTGCGCATATGCTGCTGATGTAACCGGCCTGTACAAATATATATATCTCCTAAATAGTACACGTTTTGGAGATATTCACTGTACCTGCAGGTAAGCATTATTATAAATGAAAAGATATTGGTGTTAAGCACCAACAGTACCCGCGCAGTGGAAAGTAATGTGTAAATATAGAGAAATTCAAAATATGTGGAGTGTGAAAAACAAACCGAATTTGGGAGCTGCAACGTAAACGTATAAACTGTGAAATATGAGAAAAATTATATAGTAATTTATAATGGCTGCGCTCAACCAATCTAGTGGATTAATATAAATTAATTAGTAAATGAGTGATGCTCAAATAATTGACACCTTGTGATATATCAACACAAACTAATAACCAAGTGCATGTGGGATTATGCACATGCATAAATGGTATGTGCAAAATTGCAAAATTAAATATATAGATATCTAAACTTAATATCAGTATCACATATAAATAAAACAGGTGCAATAAGTTACATAAACTCAAATAGCATCAATCACATATAATGTGTATTCAAGTAATAAAGATAATTGGTCCTAAGGTGCAGAGTAAATAAAAAAATAAATAGATAAATAGATAAAGTGCAAACATTAAATCCAAACAAGTGATGATAAATGGGATCATGAATAAAATCAGTCCAAATAACACCGTCCTAATGTTGGAATAGAGTCTCTGATAGATTCTATAGTTGCACTTCTTATAATCTCCAGCACCTCCACCAAGACACAGGACCACCCGGTGTGCACAAAAATGCTTACCAGAATGAACAGACCCCTTGGTTATAGGGGGTCAGTTCAGGCCGTGATTCACAGATTATAAACAGGATGTTGAATGGGCGAAAAGCATTAATATAAGCTTACCTATCAGTACAACTCATATAGCAGACTTTATGCTTTAAAGGTATCCACACCTGTATCCATCTCATAAGTTTGTGCAGTGACTTTGACCAGGTGTGCCAGAAGGGCTTAGGTTGTTCTCAGAGTTGGGGGCTCAGAACAGAAAACCCAAATTACTCACTGGCTCTTTTGAGGCTAGCTCCACGCTTATATGTATTTTAACTGTGTACAGTATTCAGCTTCTTGCCAGTAGTTCCTCCATAAAAAATCTTTGTTGTATAGTTTGTAACTATGTTTGTACATGGAATGGATTTGCTCATTACATGTACAGGTTCCCCTTTCTGGGTTTGCTTTTCTAATTGTAGCACCCCCTAGTATGCATAGTTGGGTAAATTCAGTTTGGCTCACCAGTAGCTAAAGTGAGCATGTCTGTGGGGTTCTCAGGTCAAGCTGGAGAACTCTTTAGGTCAGGCCTCTTTCGCCTCCTTCTAGTTCTGGTAGTTTCCCGAAATCTCCCGAAGCTAGTGGGCAGAGGTACAGAGGCAGGGATCTGAATAAGGCTGAAACAATGAGTCTACATAATCAATTATGAAAATAGTTGTCAAATACATTATTTGTTTGCATATCAAGAAATACAGTGCAGCACACAAACAGCTCAGCACACCGTTCATACATGTCAGTAAGTGCTAAGAACTTGTGAATGTGAGGAGCAATGCCTCATGGGACATGTAGTCCTGGGCAGGAGAAGAAAGTGAGGCAGAAGTTTTTTTGTTTGTTTTTTTTTTAACCTTGCTATAGGGGCACTCTATACTATCACTTATATTTTATCACTTACACTGTTTTACAGTATAAATTCATCCCTTTTAGTAGTGATTATCTGCTGTTTTTGTACTATAAAGGGCTAATTTAGTTTTTTTGGTTTTTTTAACTCTATCATGACAGGTAATAAAAAAACATGCTGCAGCTGCTAAATGTCTTATGCTGACCAGACACGTATCGATTTTTGGACGAGAATATTTATACTAATATTCTTTTTCCATTCAATGTATGAACAAATGTTGTTAGAAAGTTCCACTTGCTTTTAACATTTAATTTTAAAATGAATGTAATTTCTGAATGAAAACCGCATTTACTGTCTAAAAATCTGTTTTCGTGCGAGTAAAGTTTTCTATTCTTCTCCTTCAAATTTTCCCATCACTGTGGTCAACAACGAACATCAGTTTGTACCAACAATTAGAAAGTCAAACAGACGTTCTTAAAAATAATTTTTTTTAAGGCAAAATTTGTTTGTTTATACCCAGCATAAGTGACATAGGGTGACCACGTGTCCCGCATTTGGAGAGTCTGTCCCGGGTCCCGGTCACCCTCATTCCGGGACAATGCAGTGTCCCGGAATGATCTGAGCCCGCCGTGAGCCGCCGTCCGTGAGAACAGACTGTACCATGTCTGCTGGATGAGAGGGAGGATGGCTGGGCTGTACCATGTTAGAGGGCGGGCGTCGGGCGACAATTTGAGCCAATACGAGAGCAGTGAGCAGAGGAGTGTGGCTCCGCTCCTCCCCTGCCTTGCTGCACGCAGTGCGCGGGCGGCCGAGTGAGACTACTAGTCACGTGACGAGGACGGTGATGTCAGCCGGAGCCCAGAATCTCAGTGACAATTCCTCCGCATGGATGATTTCCTAGTCCTACCAGAGACTCAGGGGGGTAAGGGCTGCATTTTATGTATGTGTAAAGAGGGCAGGGGGGCTTCATTGTGTGTGAACAGGGGGCTGCATTTTATGTATTTGTGAGTGGCAGGAGGCTGCATTCCATGTATGTGTGAAAGGGGGGTGGGCTGCATTGTGTGTATGTGGGAAGGGGGGGGCAGAGAGACTGCACTGTGTGTATTCATAGGGGAAAGTGGGAACAGGAAGCTGCATTGTATGTATGTGTGAGGAGACAGAAGAGCTTCCTTGTATGTATGTGTGAGGAGACAGAAGGGCTTCCTTGTATGTATGTGTGAGGAGACAGAAGAGCTTCCTTGTATGTATGTGTGAGGAGACAGAAGGGCTTCCTTGTATGTATGTGTGAGGAGACAGAAGAGCTTCCTTGTATGTATGTGTGAGGAGACAGAAGGGCTTCCTTGTATGTATGTGTGAGGAGACAGAAGGGCTGCCTTGTATGTATGTGCTGGGGGGGAGGGGGGAGTAGGGGGCTGCATTTTATGTATATGTGAGGAAGATGGGATACCTTGTGTGTGAGTGGGAAGTGGCAGCAGGGGGCTGCATTGTTTATACCTTTGAGGAGGAGGGGCTGCATTTGATGTATATGGAGGGGGCAGGGGCCTGAAATGTATGTATGTATGTATGTAAAAAAAAAAAAAAAGTATAAAAAAATCATCTTTTTTTTTTTTGGGCAGGGGTGTTGTCGAGGGGAGGGGGGGGGGGGTGTCCCTGAATGGCAGTTTGGAAAAGTGGTCACCCTAAAGTGACAGCAGGTGCAGGTTGAATCAAAGCTACTTTCCTATAACATGGGAGTCTGTCGTGCATAATTAGTATTACAATCTTGTCTGAAAATCTGCAAAATGGGTTTAGGTCTTTTTTAAAAAAAACTATTTCTTTGAATAAAAATTTTCAACTCTAAGCCTGATGATATGTACTAGATTTAACCTCAAATACTGTACTTCTCTTCTGTCTGTTATTCTCAGAGTGGATTCAATATTTTGTTCCCTAACCATATCGCAGGTAATTATGTTTACCACTGCATATAAATATTCAAGAATAAATTGTCTTTTTTTAAACTAACTAAACTATTAACTAAATTATATGCCACTTAAGTTTTTATCCGATTCATCAATTATTCAAAACAATATTCAGCCAACTAATCAATTATGAAAATAATCATTAGTTTCAGCCCTAGATCTGAATATGTATGGGAGCTGAACCGATCCCCAGGCAGGAGGCTTGGCAGGGTGGTAAGCTGTGCCCATAAATATTGAAGAGCCTAGCCAGTGAGTGGTGTGTGTCGGAGGATGCTGTGCTGAGTTGAGGGTCGTGAAGCCTGGAAGGTATCCTGGGGCTGGGGGACTTTGCCTTCAGGCAGGTGCTGAGGAAGGAAAGAAAGGATCAGCTTGGTCAGAGAGATCTTCACCACCTTTCAGTCACACATCCTGGAGACACCCTGCGTTGCAAGGGAGAACCTGTACAGCAGGAGAACTGTACAGAAGGAGACCTGAACAGCACTCATTGCCAAGCAGCAGGATTTCAAGGGACAGTTTGAGTACCTCTACCTACAACCCCCAGAGCCAACAAAGGGAGAAGGCAGCCAGATTCAATATTTAGCTAGCCTAAAAGAAGGATAGTGGCGCAACTTACCCTAGCCCCCTTGCTCTGGAGTTCACTCACTGGCATTTTCTACAAAGGGAACATCCTGTATGCAGTTGCGACCTTGCTATTTCAGGCATCCCAACCTGCAAAAACTAATTTCAGGGAGGTGGCAAACTCATTTCAGGGAGATGGCACTCCGCCCCTCCCTGGAAGTGGGATGTCTGGAAGTGGTTGTACCGGAATGATGCCTGCAGCTGCAGGCATCAAACTGGTACTGTTTTTTAGAGCCGGCGGTCGGCTTTCAGGTGATACCAGCTGATGGGGCTCAGCAGCCACTCGGCAGTTATCCCAGCGATAGTCGTGGGAGACTTGGGATGTCTGCTATTTCTACTAAGGGAACATAGAGCTCCTGAAAGCAGAAGGGATATTTGCTAAGACTAAGCCTTTTTCTGACATTTGTTGTTTACAAGTATAGTTACATAGTTACATAGGTACATAGTTAGTCAGGTTGAAAAAAGACACATCTGACTCAACCAATAAAAAAACAAAAAACAGTCATGAAAACCCAACCATACAAAATCATATACATAATCCTATACCCACAGTTGATCCAAAGGAAGGCGAAAAAACCCCAGCAAGTAAAAATCTGTATTTTTTGCTAGAAAATTACTAAGAACCCCCAAACATTATATTTATCAGAGACCCTAGAGAATAAAATAGCAGTCGTTGCAACATTATATGTCACACTGTATTTTTGCAGGGGTCTTTAAAACGCAATTGTTGGAAAAAATACATTTTACTGAACTAAAAAACAAAACAGTAAAGTTAGCCCAATTTTTTTGTATAATGTGCAAGATGATGTTACGCCGACTAAATAAATGTCTAACATGTCATGCTTTAAAATTGCGCACGCTCGTGGAATGGCAACAAACTACGGTATATAAAAATCTCCAGATTTTTTACAGGTTACCTGTTTAGAGTTACAGAGGAGGTCCTGGGCTAGAATTATGTTCTTGTGTTAGTGATCATGGCGAAACCTCACATGTTTGGTTTGAACACCATTTACATATGCGGGCGCGAATTGCATATGCAAGGGATGGGGCGCTTTACAATTTTTTTCTTATTTCTTTTACTTTTTATTTTTACACTGTCCCTTTATTTTTTATTTGTTTTATCACTTTTATTCCTATTACAAATAAGCATGACTGGTTCTCCTTAGTGAGAGATCTGGGGTCAAAATAACCCCAGATCTTTCATTTCGCCTTTAAAAGCAAAAGAAAAAAATAGTTTTTGACATTTTGACTTAAAAAAAAAAATTATGTCTTTAAGCCCCAGAACCCAAAGTGACATTGGTCGCTCCAGTCCTCCAAGTGCATAGAGTCGAGTGGGGGCTATCCTGCCCTCACTCGGCTTCCTGCCTAGGCATTGGCCGCACCTAATTGGTTCCGGGCATATGTTTCCGAGCTTACGGTAAGCTCGGAAAGGGCCCGGGAAGCTGCAGCAGGGGAGAAGGGCACCTCTCCCGCCATCTATAAAAAGTGATTCCATAGCGAATCTGCCACTGGGCTCACTTTTATCTGAAAGCTGGCCGCCTAAGGGAAAAAACAAGCTAGCTGCTGCCATAATCCTGGTACATAACAACAAAATCATGACGTACTTTTCCATTTAGGCGGTCGGCAAGTGGTTAAAGACTGACATTATTTTGGAGGGAGTACAGTCTAGGGTTCATTTTGCTGCAAGTTGTACATAGAGAAGTTGTTCTCCAAGTTGTTGCTGAACTCAGTTTGGCCATCCCATAATCCCTTATCCCTATCCAAGTTTATACTCCTCAATAAAACATAAAAAATAAGCCCAAAGGACCTGTTACTGATTGAAAATGCAAGCTATAAAAATGTGTGTTGCCCTGTTGTGCAGGATTAGGGGACCCAAAACCCAGTGGCCCTCCAAGAGGTAGCGCTATATAATCTTCCTGCCTCTTTGCAATGCTGCCAAACAGGTTCTGTCAGCTTGATAACAGTAGGCTCTAACTGCAGTCTCCAAAGACAAGAAACAGCCAAAATTCTGCTGGCATTCCTTCTAATAGAAGAGAGCTGAGTGTTATTTTATTCATGGCAAGAGAGGGGTGTTTCTTAATTCAAATATCGTGATTTGATAATACTGACAGAACTCTATTTTATGGCCACTTTAATGGTCTATAAAATATTGTTTTGCTTCATATTAACCACAAAGGTCAGTTTGTAAAATAATCATGTCTATGTGAATGTATGGATACAGCTAGTAATTGGACACTGTGGGTCTTAGGTTGGCCATACACGATAAGATTTCTCTTGGTCAGCCCAACGTTGGTTGCAACTCATTGACTACAGTCACTGTTCGACCAAGAATGTTCCTCACAGTTTCTGGCCTCATGCACACAGGGCGTTAGAAAGAACGAGCTGCAGAGCCACTACCAATGCCAGCAAAAAGCAGCTGTAAAACGTGCTTTTAGTAGCTTTTTCCACTGGCGTTAATGCGCATTTAGCCATGTTAGCTTTTAGCAGCATTTTTCTGCCAATATTCAAAATCAATGGTTGCCTATGAGCCATCTTTGATACGGCTTTAAGCCCATTGATTTAAATGGAAGTCGCATTCAAGTCGGATCATGATGATTCGACTTGTGGCGCGACTTGCGCTCTGAGGATCTTGAGGGGGATCTTCACGCCAAAATGGAAGAAAAACGGCATGGGGCTCCCCCCTTGGTTCCATAGCATAGATTTTGAGGGGAACCCCCCAAAATCCATACCAGACCCTTATCCAAGCATGCAGCCCGGCAGATCAGCAAAGGGGAGGGGACGAGCGAGCGGCTCCACCCCCTCCTGGACCATACCAGGCGATGCGCCCTCAACATTGAGAGGTGGGTGCTTTGGGGCAAGGGGGGCTCTGCACCCCCACCCCAAAGCACCTTATACCGATGTTGATGGGGACAAGGGTCTCTTCCCAACAACCCTGGGTGGTGGTTGTGGGGGTCTGTGGGCAGGGGACTTATCAGAATCTGGACGGCCCTTGTAACAAGGGGGCCCCCAGATCCTGGCCCCCCTCATGTGAATGAGTATGGGGTACATTTTACCCCTACCCTTTCACCCCAAAAAAGGCAGTGTAGTGTAAATAATGACAAGAGACGGTTTTGAAAAATCCATTATTAAAAATCTCCCTCCAGTCTTCTCCCTCCGGTCCTCTACCGACGATGTCTCTGTGATTATGCCGCCTCCATTCTTTGCGGCTTCCACCCAGTGACGTCACCCGGAGACCCTGCCCCCTTGTGTCGTCACCTGACGATGCGTGATGACACAAGGGGATGGGGTCTCTGTTGATGTCACCAGGTGGCCACACCCCATGGCTATATAAGAAGCCGCAAAGAGCAGAGGCGGTATAATCATGGGAGACATCATCGGTAGAGGACCGGGATGGCAGCAGAGAAGACAAGAGGGAGAAGATTGGAGGAAGAAGACCTGAGGTAGAAGACGGAAGGGAGAAGATCGGAGGAAGATTTTTATTAAAGGATTTCTCAAAACCATCTCTTGTCATTATTTACACTACACTGCCTTTTTTGGGGTGAATGGGTAGGAGTACAATGTACCCCATACTCATTCACATGGGGGGGCTGGGATCTGGGGGCCCCCTTGTTACAGGAGGCATCCAGATTCCAATAAGTCCCCTGCCCGCAGACCCCCACAACCACTGCCCAGGGTTGTCAGGAAGAGGCCCTTGTCCCCATCAACATGGGGACAAAATGCTTTAGGGTGGGGGGGGTGCAGAGCCCCCCCGTCCCAAAGCACCCACCTCCCCATGTTGAAGGCGTGTGGACTGGTATGGTTCAGGAGGGGGGTGGGGCTGCTTGTCCCCTCACCTTTCCTTACCTACTGGGCTGCATGCTTGGATAAGAGTCTGGTATGGATTTTCAGGGGGACCTCACGCTGTTGTTTTGCGTGGGGTTCCCCTCAAAATACATAGCAGACCCAAAGGGCCTGGTATGGAACCTGGGGGGGACCCACACATGTTTTTTTATCCATTTTGGTGGGGATACCCCCTCAAGATCCTCAGAGCACAAGTCGCACCACAAGTCAGATCATCATGATCCGACTTGAACGCGACTTCCATTCAAATAAATGGGCTCCCATAGGGAACCATTGATTTTCACATGGGAAAAAAATCAAACATATAACGTGGCTTAATGCTGTATAAGCAACGTTAAGCAGCGGTTAGCAGCCTTTAGCAGCGTCAGACGTCTTTACAGCTGTAATGCTGGTTCTCAGAATGCACTGGCCCTGGGTTATTTTTGCAGTTTGAAAACTCCTATGACACTTACAGTTCCAAAATGTCTGTGTGTACATGAGGCCATAAAATAACATGGAACAGCGTTTTTAAGCTGCAAAAAAAAAAAAACACCTGATGCTCCCAAAAGCAAAGTGTGTGAGGCCAAAGTGTGTTGAGCGGCATGGTGCTGACTGGGCCAACCATGGCTCAAATTTCTGCCGAAAAACTCTGTCTGGTATAAAAAGAGCTCCACTTTTATTTTTTCATATATAATTCCATTTTTACCTGCTGTTGGTTCCTAATATATGAACAGATGTTGTGAATGGGGGTTTACATTTCAGTATAAGAACTTCTGCAAATGATTACAAAGAAAAGAACCATATAAAGTGCCATAATCTCATATTATGTATATCTGTTAGCATTCTTTTACCGGCGTGGAGATCTCCTCTAAGACAGTAATGTCACTGGAGCACTCAGGATTCTGTTTTTCTATAATATGCAAGCATATGGTTTTATTTGTATGGAAAATTGTGTTTGCTTTCAGCGATGGTGTGAGCCCATTAATTGAGGGAGCTGCACATCTCCTATCAGCAGCCTGAAGACATGAAGAATCATTTTTCCTCTTTCCACACTATGCCATTATAACCACATCAGAGTTAATCTTTACAATTTATTATCTATCAGATTTTCCACTGATTTGTATCCTGAAACATTGTTGTTTTCTGCTGGTGGATTGTATAGTAATATCACACATTGTAATGTAAAATGTCTGTATTGCATCTCAGCATCAATACAATATACAGCATTTACACAAATACAATGCAATTAAATGCCTATTGTAGAATAATATAAAGGATAGTAATGATAAATGTATAGTTTATTTATTATCGAGTCTGTCGTTTAGTGTTTAAAAGTGAGAATTACAATGCATTTGCATAGTTTTGCCAGCCGCTAGGAAACGTACAGTGGGGAAAATAATTATTTGATCCCCTGCAGAATTTGTAAGTTTGCCCATTTACAAAGAAATGAAAGGACTAAAATTTTTATCATAGATACTTGGAAAAGGAAAAAGAGAGCGTAGGTGCTTGTTGAACAGAACCATGTATCAAATCAGTTAAAACAAAAATGTTTATTACATTTCACAAATAAGGATAACAACATTGATGCATATAAACATCACCATCCATAAGGCGGGTTCACACTGGATGAGGTGCGTATTCACAGCGATTCGCTGCGGATTCCGCACCGCATCAGAATCACAGGCAGTTCACACTGTGTTCTGTGAACCGCTGCAGGTGTCAATATAAAGTTAATAACACCCCAAAATCGGTTCGCAGAACGCAGTGTGAACTGTGAAATCAGACAGGAATCGGATCACATGGGTGTGAACAGCCATGCAATCCGGTTTTAGTGCGTACAAAAAAAGGGTCCTGCATGAGTTTGGTCAGAATGTGATGCAAATTCATCCATACAGTTTGTTTGGCTGGATTTGCATCGCACAGACATCGCATGTGATCTGCACAGAAATGCGGTGCGAATCACATGTGATGTCTGGCTTTGCACCAGTGTGAACCAGCCCTTAACCACTTTACCACCGGAGGATTTTGCTGTCTTACGTCTGAGCCACTTTTTGCGATTCGGCACTGTGCGAATTTAACTGACAATTGCGCGTTCATGCAACGCCGTACCCGTACCCATTGACGTCCTTTTTTTCCCCACAAACAGAGCTATCTTTTGGTGATATTTGATCACCTGTGCGATTTTTACTTTTTGCGCTATAAACAAAAAAAGAGCGACAATTTTGAAAAAATAACAATATTTTTCAAATTTTTTTATATGAAATCCCCCCCCCCCAAAAAATGTAAAAATCTAAATTTTTTATCATTTTAGGCCAATTTGTTTTCTGCTACATATTTTTGGTGAAAAAAATTGCAATAAGCGTATTTTGATTGGTTTGCGCAAAAGTTATTGCGTTTACTAACTAAGGGAAAGATTTCTGTCGTTTTTGGTGTTTTTTTTTTAACGAGTAATGGCGGCGATCTGCTATTTTTTTTTTTTTGCAGGACTGCGACATTGCGGCGGACAGATCGGACCCTTGACTGACATTTTTGACACTTTTGGGGTTACCAGTGACATTACTACAGTAATCAGTGCTATAAATATGCACTGTTACTGTAAAAATGACACTGACAGGGAAGGGGTTAATTTTATTGGAGAGGGAGGGGTTAATGTATGCCTGGTGCTTACTGACATGTGTGGGGGGAGGTGACTATGTGACATAAGGACAGATCGCAGGTTCAGCTATGCTGAACCCTGCAATCTGACCCTGCCTGTCACTTAGGAGATCCGCCCGCTTTGTTTACACAAGCGGGCGGATCTCCAGACTCGATTCCCCGACGATCGGGAAGAGCAGTGGCGATCGCCGCTGCTCCTCCCTTGGCCCGACTCCCGCTGTGACTGGCGACGTAGGTCTACGTCGCCAGACGATAACGAACCACTTTGCCGCAGTAGAGCTCTAGTGAGCAGTGGCAAAGTGGTTAAAAATAAATGACATTGCTTTTTAGTTAGATTGCTGTTTCCACACATGTATTTCAACA